>NC_079512.1:9228577-9320984 GCF_000801105.2 Raphanus sativus | reverse complement strand
GTATATTTACTTATTCTAGTTGTTTTACTTTTATATCCAATTTTAATATTATGATAGATGGTTAAATGTAATATGTCTATTTCTTATAATTCATATTTAATTATTATTTATTTTACTACATATTTTCAAATATATGTTTGAATGTAGTTTTTCTATTTCTTATAATGAAAATTTACTTATTTTTTATTTTTTTATCTTCTATATGTACTTATTCTAATTTTATTTCTTTTATATCAAATTTTATTATTACGGTAGATGTTTATGTAATGTTTATACTTCTTATATTTTACATTTAATTATTATTCATTTTCTTTATATTTCATATTTACTTTTTTTAATAATGTTAGGTGGCATCTTTTGGAAAATATTACATTTAGTTTTTTTGGAAATAATAAAAGTGTAAACTAAATGTAATACTACCATTTCTTATATTGTATATATTTTTATTCTAATTTTCGAATTTATTTATTCAATTGTTAAATATAAAATGGTAACAATACATTATGGACATTTTAATGTAATATTTCTTATACTATTATATTCTTTAAAAAAAAGTATAGTGACTGATGTTAGGAGTTTTGAGGCTCCTAAGTCAAATGATAGTATAATGGAAGTAAGTTGTCGAACCAGTTCTGAGGGATTCAAATGCAGAGAGAATGCAAGTATTTGCCTAATCTAAGTGCAATCGATGGTTTGATGATTTCTAGAACCTAAAATGCAGTAACTAAACAATAAAAACAGTAAATCAATGAACTTTCTTTTATGAGAAAGGAGAACTCATGGGTATATGAATTTAGACATTGGGTGATCAAGCTTCGAACTAAGGATGGCAACAGTCAATCAAACTAAACAACCTTAAGCTTAGACACAATCTTAAACAAACTCTATGTCTAGATGAATGCTCATTTGCTAACATATTTCAGACATCAAATGTCTTTGGCTGAATAATATAAAAGCAATCATTAACAAACAAGTCTATTGGCTATCTTAACACCCTTAACAACAAATGTCTTTGGTAAAGTGTGTTAAGAGCTTAGGAGAGTTGACTCAGACATATCATCGAACACCTTGTGGGTGGGAGATGTCTAAAGATCAACTTTTGAGAGGCCAACTCAACAGATGCATTACGAATACTCTCCTAGGCAAGGAATAAGGTTTGATTTATACTAAAACATCCTAGAACTAACTTAATCACCCTAAATCTTCCTAACCCATGAATTCAAAGGTGGATTACTCACTAATGTTCATGATCATTCTTAAACCCTTATTGAGTTTCAGATTGATCATAAACATAGATAAAATAACAGAAATCCACAAGAGATAAAATAAGAACAAGAGAATCAATGATCCAAAAAGATGAAATCTCCCAATGGAATAATGTTTTACCAAGTGACAAAAAAGATAGCTTAGCCTCCAATGGCTTACAAAACACTTAAAATTAGGTTTTTGAAAAATAAAACGTAGAGGGGCAAAATGGTAAAATATCACTCTTCAGACCCGCAGCAGCCTGGATGACGCGCCACAAGGCCGCTGGGGCACGCAGACCGCTGGGACACTTAGGCTGTGGGAGCTTCATTTCTGTGGCGCGGGCAGGGAGACCGCGGGACCAGGCCGAGTGAGCTTGCGTATTTTCTCCAGCTTTTTGTCGATGCACAGCGGCATGGATGACGGGGACACGAGACCGCTGGGGCGCGAGACCGCTGGGACACTTAGCCGTGGTGAGATTCTCGAACATAAATCATCCTCTTTTGCTCCAAAATCATCTCTAATGTCTCCAAATCACCAACTAGCATCTCCAATACCTGATAAGGACAAATGCAATGCAAATGCACCCTATATGCATACTATATGGATTCTAATGATCAAAAAGAAAATAAAACAAATATCAAAATGATGCAAATACACAAGATATCAACTCCCCCACACTAGTCCTTTACTTGTCCACAAGTGAACTTTCTAGAACTCATAGGGAAAGAGGTTTGAAAGTGGGAGCTCATAGCCAAGAGAAACACACAAGCACTCGCTCCAACATAAGAATTCAGCGCAAGCACACTCTCTTTATTATCTTCTAGCTTCTCTAGGCCTATCTTAACTCAACATTATTCATTCACACATTCAGTTCAGCCAACTCTCACATTCATTAAGCAATACAACAAGTGAGCTCTATGCAAATAGTCAATTGGTCCAAGTCATTTGGGTAAGGGAAGGCTTTTTGTTCTAGTGATCAAGGGGTTCAAAACTCTTTATCTTCAAGGTGGTTCACTCTCAAAACAAGTAGCCTTGACATTGCACATAATATATCTAAGAAAGGGATCAACTAATGCATACAATGCTCAATCTTCATTGTTCTACCCTTTTTCAAACATACAAGTGACACAATTATTCCCAAAGTTACACCCCACGATCACATCTCTCACCCAAAAATTTCAAGAACATAACTACAAACTCTTCAATCAAGGGAAATATCTAAACTCTTAAAACACAACCTCTTAGCTCATTCACACTTTGCTAGCCCCCTTTCTTTATTCTTTTTTTATTTTTTTTTATTATTATTTTTTTTTTTTTTAATTTTTTTTTGTTGTTTTTTTTTATTTTATTTTGGGGGGCCAAGACTTTCACAACTTGAGCTAGAGGTTTTATACAATTCCCAAAGAGACAATTAAGCACAAGAGTTCAATCATTTTCTTTCAACCTTCAAATTCCCAAGTTAAACTTCACAACACTCACCCCCCACCTATAGCTAGACAATAGTGTATCCAATCTAGCAAGAATGAAGACTGAGCATTGTCGTTCCCAATACTCTCAAGATTATGCACATGCAAGACTTTCCGAAAAAGGCCTCACTCAACAATCAATGAAGGCTTAAAAGGAGGAGAGGGTTTTAGGGAGTGGACTGCCACTAGAGATTGTCAAAGAGATCGGCATAAAAGGCGCGACAATTCTAGTGTGTATATCCATGACTTAGCACACAAGGGACCATGAGCAAGAAATTAGGTTCATTCAGTTCATTCAAGGTTGTAGTTGACCTAAGAGATTGAGTTTCAGGGAGAGCTTTCAAGGCACGAAGCTTACAAGGTTTTCAAGAGAGGTGCATGAACTATACAAGGCTAGACAGTGCTCTCTACAAGGCATTTTAAATCATTGCTCCCAATGCAAATGAATGCAACCTATATGCTCTAGACTCTCCTAAGAGTGCAAATGATGCAAACTAAATGATTCTTTTTTGTTTTTTCAAAATTTAAATTTTTTTTTTTTTTTGGCTTTTCTATGCAAATAAGAATGTAATATGCAATGCATGAGACTCAAAATCATCATAACAAACATGATCAAATGCTTGGCACCTCCCCCACACTTAAATCACACAGTCTCTGTGTGAGTGAGGTACCCAATAAAATTCTAAAATGCAAAGAAACACTGGGAGAAGGGAAGTTTCCAGTTACCTGAGACGGGAGCGAGGTGGAGGGGTCGCTGTGGGCAAGTCGCTCCCAGCTGAGCTCTCCCTCGCTCCATGACCTCGCTCTGATGTCCGATTTTCCGCTCCACACCTGCACACAACTTCATTTTCCCATTGTTTTATGCAGTAAGATGAAAATGTAAATACTAATGCAATATATACAAGGATACTCATGGGACTTCCTCCCAAGTGAGCTTGTTTTAAGTCTCTAGCTTGACTTTGCCTCCTTTGGATCAGGCTGGAGTAGGTGCAGAAAGTAGAGTTAACACCCCATCTTCCTCAGGTGGTAGCTCATCAAAGTGATCATCAGCAGGAGGAGGATTCATCTCTTCAATGGTGAAGGCTTGTCCAAATACAGTGGGGTTCCTCATCTTCTCCTTGATGTCAAAGTGGAGGATGTTCTCCTTGCCCAAATGGAGGTCAATCTTCCCTTCCTTCACATTCACAATAGCTCCTGCTGTAGCTAAGAATGACCTTCCAAGAATCAATGGGTCTTGAGCCTCCTCACCCATTTCAAGCACCACAAAATCTGTAGGTATCTCATACCTTCCAATCTTCACAGGGAGGTTCTCTAGAATGCCCACAGGGTACTTCACTGATCGATCAGCCAACACCAGAGAGAGCCTACACTTCTTGTATTGAGTGAAGCCAAGCTTCTTTGCCACAGACAAAGGCATCAAGCTGACGCTAGCTCCCAAATCGCAGAGACATTTCTCAAATACCATAGGTCCAAGAGCACAAGGGAGTGTGAAGCATCCTGGATCCCCTAGCTTCTCTGGAGCATCTAGCCTCTGAATGATGGCATTGCACTCATGACTCAGAATCATCATGCCCTCCATCTCCTTCTTCTTAGCAGCTACAACATCTTTCAGGAGTTTGCTGTATTGAGGAATCAGCATGAAAGCATCAATGATAGGCATTGTAACCTGAGCTTCACTCATCTGCTTCTCAAACAAAGCCTTGTACTTCTGTAGCAGCTGCTTCTTGAATCTACCAGGGAATGGAAGCTTTGGTTCATAGGGAGGGGGGACATGAGAGCTCTCACTTGCTGGAGCAGCAGATTCACCATCTTTTGTTGTTTTCTTCTCTTCTCCAACCTTTCCTTTACCCTTGGCTTGCACAATCTTCTCCAAGATCTCAGCATCTGTCTTCTCATCAACAATGACCACTTCATCATCTAGGTTAATGGCCACCTCCTCACCTTGTTTCTCAGCATCCTTGGTGAGGGTTACAGGAGTCAACTGCTTACCACTCCTAAGTGTGACAGCTTTTGCTTCCTTGGGGTTTTGATCTGACTTTCCAGGTAGAGATCCTTGCTGGCGGTTCTGGTGGGAGCTCATGGAAGCAAACTGATTCTCCAAATTTTTGACAGAAGAAGCAAGGTGGGAGAATTTGTTGTTGAGCTCATTGTAGCTTCCATCAATCTTGGAGTGAAGGTTCTTCAGCTCATAGCCCACATGCTTCTCACTTCTAGTCTGAGACTCCAAGATCTGTTTCAGTAAGGTATCAGTGCTGCTCTGTTGAGGGGCAGAGGAGCTAGGAGAGGAGTTTTGCTGAGGCTGATAGTTGCTCTGCTGGTTGTTTTGAGGCTGATAACCACTCTGCTGGTTGTTTGAATAGGGTTTCTGTTGGTAGTTGTTGTACTGAAAGTTAGGTTCCTTCTTGTACCAGCTACCATTACTGTTGATGAAACACAATTCTTCTTGTCCTTCCAAACCCTCAACCTCATTGACAGTAGGAGGTATCTCCTGGCTTGGGTTGCCAACAAAGTTCACCTGCGCTTGTGTGGCCTTATCAGCAATGAGTTTGTCAATCTTCTCCTGGAGAGCCTTTATCTCATTTCTTGTTTGATTGTCATCACCTCTGCTGCTTCTGTCATGGTCTCCACTGTATACTGCATCACTCTTAACCATGTTGTCAACTAGAGCCTCTGCCTCTGCTTCAGTTCTCCCCAAGAAGAACCCATTACTTGCAGTATCCAATCTGGACCTGTACTTAGGAAGTGCACCCCTGTAGAAGGTGCTCAGCAAGCTCTCTTTGGAGAAACCATGGTGTGGACACTGAGCTTGGTAGCCCTTGAATCTCTCCCAAGCTTCACTGAAGCCTTCCAAATTCTTCTGCTGGAAACTGGATATCTCGTTTCTTAGCTTAGCAGTTCTTGAAGTAGAGAAGAACTTCTCCAAGAATGCTCTCTTGCAGTCATCCCAGGTGGTGATGGAGTCGCTAGGTAGAGACTTCTCCCACTGACGTGCCTTATCTCCCAGAGAGAAAGGGAATAACTTGAGTTTGAAGGCATCCTCGGACACGCCATTGGTCTTTGACAAACCACAGTAGCTGTCAAACTTGTCCAAGTGATCAAATGGGTCTTCTACAGCCAAGCCATGATACTTGTTGTTCTCGATCACGTTGAGGAGTCCTGGTTTGACCTCAAAGTTGTTAGCCTCCACAGCTGGGGCTCTAATGCCAAGCCTATGACCATTGATGTTAGGACGATCATAGGTACCAATCGGTCGAGCAGGTCGCGGAGGGTGCTGAGGGTTAACCCCTTGACCGTTTGCAGGTGGATCCATATCGATGTCCTGCTGAGCTCTTCTCTGTCTGGATATACCCCTTTCAAGTGCTCTGATGTCAGGTACAAGTGGAACTAGGTCTGATGTGCCCTTGCTCCTCAAGTTCATACACCTGAAATGAAAAGAGGGATGAAAATGTAGAATCAGTAAACAGAAAAAGAAGAAAAATGACTTAGTCTCAAGCAAGTGACTAATTCTCAATGTTTAAATCAACTCGGAATTTGGCAACGGCGCCAATTTGATGTTAGGAGTTTTGAGGCTCCTAAGTCAAATGATAGTATAATGGAAGTAAGTTGTCGAACCAGTTCTGAGGGATTCAAATGCAGAGAGAATGCAAGTATTTGCCTAATCTAAGTGCAATCGATGGTTTGATGATTTCTAGAACCTAAAATGCAGTAACTAAACAATAAAAACAGTAAATCAATGAACTTTCTTTTATGAGAAAGGAGAACTCATGGGTATAGGAATTTAGACATTGGGTGATCAAGCTTCGAACTAAGGATGGCAACAGTCAATCAAACTAAACAACCTTAAGCTTAGACACAATCTTAAACAAACTCTATGTCTAGATGAATGCTCATTTGCTAACATATTTCAGACATCAAATGTCTTTGGCTGAATAATATAAAAGCAATCATTAACAAACAAGTCTATTGGCTATCTTAACACCCTTAACAACAAATGTCTTTGGTAAAGTGTGTTAAGAGCTTAGGAGAGTTGACTCAGACATATCATCGAACACCTTGTGGGTGGGAGATGTCTAAAGATCAACTTTTGAGAGGCCAACTCAACAGATGCATTACGAATACTCTCCTAGGCAAGGAATAAGGTTTGATTTATACTAAAACATCCTAGAACTAACTTAATCACCCTAAATCTTCCTAACCCATGAATTCAAAGGTGGATTACTCACTAATGTTCATGATCATTCTTAAACTCATATTGAGTTTCAGATTGATCATAAACAGAGATAAAATAACAGAAATCCACAAGAGATAAAATAAGAACAAGAGAATCAATGATCCAAAAAGATGAAATCTCCCAATGGAATAATGTTTTACCAAGTGACAAAAAGATAGCTTAGCCTCCAATGGCTTACAAAACACTTAAAATTAGGTTTTTGAAAAGTAAAACGTAGAGGGGCAAAATGGTAAAATATCACTCTTCAGACCCGCAGCAGCCTGGATGACGCGCCACAAGGCCGCTGGGGCACGCAGACCGCTGGGACACTTAGGCTGTGGGAGCTTCATTTCTGTGGCGCGGGCAGGGAGACCGCGGGACCAGGCCGAGTGAGCTTGCGTATTTTCTCCAGCTTTTTGTCGATGCACAGCGGCATGGATGACGGGGACACGAGACCGCTGGGGCGCGAGACCGCTGGGACACTTAGCCGTGGTGAGATTCTCGAACATAAATCATCCTCTTTTGCTCCAAAATCATCTCTAATGTCTCCAAATCACCAACTAGCATCTCCAATACCTGATAAGGACAAATGCAATGCAAATGCACCCTATATGCATACTATATGGATTCTAATGATCAAAAAGAAAATAAAACAAATATCAAAATGATGCAAATACACAAGATATCAGTGACATGTGGCATCTTTCTGGAGAAGTTTTATTCGTTGATGTGGACGTTCTCAGGAGCTTCAAAAGCGAACTTTTAATAGTATAGATTTCCACTTCATATATAGTCCGCATGCACATATCGTACAATTATGAGAACGATTTTGACTTATTATTATGATCATTACAAGTTTTTTTTTGGTAAAATGTTAAGCTTACCATCTTCTGAAGAAGGATACACTGTTGTTGTTAAACAACTTATTACAAGAGAAGAACAGAGAAGCAGAAAGGAAACAGACTAAACAACAACAAATTAAAAACAAAGCGACACTATGGCGGAAAGAGACATCTGATGGAAAGGTAGAGCAGGAGGAGTGTGTCGTGGCCATCAGACGGAGGGGATAAGGACAAGAGACGATCCCTCATAGAGCGGTCAACACACTTGGCGATCGCCGCTGCGGTAGAGGAAACATTTTTGAAGATACGGATGTTCCTCTCTTTCCACAGGCTGTAGACGATGACCTGCATCAAAAGTTTAATAACAGACACAGCACCCGAGCAAGAAGAAATATGAGGCAGAGCAATGGCGTTTTCCAAAGAGGTGAGTGAATCCGGAGTGGCAGGGAGCAACCAGCCCGTGAAGTGAGACCAAACTGCAGTTGAGAAGGAGCAGGAGAAGAACAGATGAGCGTGCGATTCATGGTCCAGGGAGCATAGGGGACACAGTGGAGGAACCTGCAATCCCCATGAGATAAGCCTATCTCTAGTAGGCAGCCTTGATAACACTGACATCCAAGAGACAAAAGAACAGCGGGGAATATCTTCTTTGAACCAGATAAGTTTATACCACGATACCAGAGGGGAGGGCTGTCTTACAAAGTTCCAAGTAGCTTTAGATGAGAACTTGGGCAGAAAAGAGTGAGCACCACTCCGCCAAAGGAAACAATCCTTTCCGCGCAAAGATGATTGTGGCTGCATCGTTGAGAGAACCACCTGCAAGGTTTCAGCTTCGTCGGATATCGCTGGTGGAAGAGACCAGTGTCCATTAGGTGCAGCAGCACTAACAGTAGCGTCAATGAGAATACGAAGGTCCCTAGTACCTCTCCTGCCAAACACAGAGATTAGAGGACCAAGATTAGTCCACCAGTCAAACCAGAAGCTAACAGACTTCCCATCGCCTATATTGCATCTCATCAAAGCATTTAGCTTCGGCTTCAGCTTCAGCATTTGGTTGACCGTAGATGAGAAGGTAGTAGAAGTTTCAGCAGTCCAAAAAGATGACCCCGCGAAGACATTATGCTGGAGCCAAGCAACCCATAAAGAACCTGCTTCAGAGAAAAAATTCCAAACCCTCTTCAGCTGGAAGACTGATTGGAAATCTTCCAACTTCCTGATTCCTAATCCGCCCTCATTCTTTGGTTTACATATATCGTCCCAACTTACTCGAGCCCCCGAAGCCGATGTAGTCTTATTTTTCCAGAGGAAAGCCGCACACAAGGAGTCAACCTTGGCATAGAACCTCTTAGGCAGTGTGAAGACCGAACTCCAAAAATTTACCATTCCATAAATGACGGATGAGACCAGAGTGATCCTGCCGGCATAGGATAGACTTTTAACTGTCCAATTGTTTAGTTTGGCAGTTATTCGCTCAAGAAAAGGCTGCAGCGTTGCAAAGCTGATCTTCTTAGGGCTTAGCGGTAGGTCTAGATACCGAGTTGGGAATTTACCACGCTTGAAGCCTGAGATGTCACTGATGACTGCAGCCTCAATATTTAGATACCCACCAAAGAAAATTTCTGATTTTTCAGCATTCATATCGAGACATGTCCAGTCTTTAAACCCTGCCATCACGTTTTTAACGCCAGAGATAGAATGCCTTGACCCATCAGTGAACACAAGAAGGTCATCAGCAAAAAGCAGATGCGTGACTGTAGGCTCAGAACACCGAGGATGCAGGCGAAAATGTCCAGCAGCAGCATCTCGTTCAAGAAGTTTTGACAGTACTTCTATCACCATAATGAAGAGGTACGGCAAGACTGCATCACCCTGACGAGGCCCCTTTTTCCCCGGGAAGAAGCCTGCAAACTCACCATTAATGGCCACAGAGAACCTGGGTGATGAGATGCATTCGCTGATCCAGGTAACAAAGATCGGCGGGAATCCCTGAGCCTGGAGGATCTTAATGACAGAGTCCCAGCAGATTGTATCAAAAGCTTTGCGGATGTCTATTTTTAACATGCTGCTCCTGCTGCAATTTTGGTTCTCATACTTACGGATCAGCTTAGCTGCTAGAAGGACGTTTTCACCCAAGCTGCACCCTTTAAGAAAAGCAGACTGAGCACGACTTATCGAGCTCTTGAGAATCGGCTTTAGCCTGTTGGCGATGATCTTGGTGATGATCTTATACACAATGTTGCAGCAGCTTATCGGCCGGTAGTCCCGAAGCTTACAAGCAGTAGTGGTCTTAGGAATGAGAACAATAGCTGTGGTGTATAGGTCTTTCAGTAATTGGCCATTACGGAAAAACTCAGAAACCGCAGCAATCACATCCCCTCCAACAGTACCCCACGACGCTTTAAGGAACTCAAAAGAATAGCCGTCGGGACCTGGGCTTTTGTTGAGGGGCATGGAGAAGATAGTACCTTTGATCTCAGTTTCCAGGACATCTCTCTTCAGGTAAGCTTTATGTAAGTCTGAGCATCTAAAGGGGAGCAAATCTTCCAAAACATCTAGAGTAACTGGTGAGACAGGAAGCTATGTGTGGCCAAGGATGTCCTGAAAATAAGTGACTGAGTGCGATTTTATATCATTGATGGACCCCAGGAACTGACCAGATTCATCTATCAGATAATGGATGTGGTTGCTATTTTTCCTTTGTGCTACTGTCTTATGAAAGAAAGGCGTATTCCTGTCTCCCACATCAGCCCAGCGAACACGCGACCTCTGCCTGAAGAAATTTTGCTCAGCATTGAATAAGGTGTTAAGAATATCACGCTCACGGTGCTCCTCAGAGGCAGTATCTGGGTCTGGGCAGGTGAGAAGACTTTGCTGCAGGTTCGCTACCCTTACAGACTGCTGCTTTACCCTTCCAGTGATGCCACTAAAATGTGTTTTATTTAAGTTCCTCAGATCTGTCTTAAGGAGCTTCATTCGTCGCACCAATTTAAACTGCTCAGATCCTTGAACTTCAGCATTTGACCAGGCGTCTGAGACAACAGAAGAGTAGTCAGGGTGGCCAGTAAGATGGTGATAAAATTTGAATGGCTTGCGGACACGTCTACTGATAGAGGGAACCCTGAGAAGGCAAGGCGCATGATCAGACTGATTTGGCTGAAGGAAGTCTGCGTATGAATCCGGAAATGAAGCGGCCCACGAGTGGTTGATAAGAGCATGGTCAATTCTTTTGGAGACAGGGTTGGAGCCACTGCTATTCCACCAAGTGAAAAGGAGGCCTTTCAATTGACATTCAAAGAGCTCAGAGTCCTGCAAAGCTGCAATCATATCATCAATACCTGATGGATCAATAATTGAGAGAGGGTAATCAGAGTGATGGCTTAGACGAAAGATTTGGTTGAAGTCTCCCAGCACCGATCAAGGAGAGTTAAGAACCGGAGTGGAATCATGAATGTAGACCAGTTCTTCCCATAAATTTTTACGCTCGAGTACAGTGTTGAACCCATAAACAAAAGATACCGTGAAGTTCACATTTTCCGCCATAAGATAAATCCCACAAGTAACAGTCTGAGCAGAAGACTTGTAGATGAAGACTCGAACAGACGGGTCTCAGACAACAATTATTCGACCCGAGAGGTGATGATCATAGTTTCTGAAAAAGCTCCATCCTATAGGGAGAGCATTATTAATCC
The DNA here is from genome assembly GCF_000801105.2 of Raphanus sativus. Lineage (NCBI taxonomy): Eukaryota > Viridiplantae > Streptophyta > Magnoliopsida > Brassicales > Brassicaceae > Raphanus > Raphanus sativus. The sequence goes on along the minus strand of NC_079512.1, from coordinate 9,309,529 downwards.
GTTGTGAATTTTTTTCCTGAATATGCGTTTCCAAGTTGGATCCGAGATTTATGGATGATCCTTACAAGTTGGATCCGAGACACGAAATATAACTTATGATACCAATTGTGTACGTATACGAAAACAAATTATTCGGAGAACAATTTTGACTTATTATTATGGTCCTTACGAGTTGGACCCAGACACGAAATATAACTTGTGATACCCAACTGTGTACGTATAAAAAATTATTTCTAGGTTTAATGGTGTCAACAGAATCAAATCCAGAATTAACGTACCACATAATTTGATCCAGTATATATCATGATTATTAATATCTATATCAATACAATTAAATCAGGATCCTTTTTTTAGATTTGCCCTTACTTTTACCTGGCATATTACTTTTCATGCCATTATTGATTTGCCTAATTTTAAGAAATTCATTAAGGGCAACCGTGACAATAAAAAAAAAGACCAACCCAATCATTTAGCTCCCATCGATATAATACCTATATTTTTATTTTTTAAATTCATTTAAACATCATAACACATATATTTGGCGTTCTTTACTATAGTCAATTACACATCATCAACCCAATCATGTAGCTCTGCGTTCTTTACCACCCCAATCCAAGTCATCATCTTCAAATCATACCATCATCAACCCAATTACATTCAACGTATCATCTTTTACCTCTGCATTGGAAAATAGCTCTGCGTTCTTTACCACCCCAATCCAAGTCATCATCATCAAATCATACCATCATCAACCCAATTACATTCAACGTATCATCTTTTACCTCTGCATTGGAAATATGCAACAAAATTATCAAGATACCATGTTATAAATACTATTATATAATATTATATCAACTATTTGGAATCATATGCTGTACAACAAATAAGTTTAGCAGACGATGTCTTAGTCAGAGTCAGTATTTGTCTTATACCCTAAACCCTTATAACGAACTTGAAGAAATCGCTAAACCCTAAATATTCATAAATTTGTCTCCTATTTCCTTTCAAAACAAACTCAATTCCCATATTCACAACCCTCAAATATAGAGAAAAAAATTAATAATTAATAACAAGAGTTAAACCCATAACTGCTTTCAAAACAACTCGGCTCCGAGAATCATGTTCACATATTCACTAAACACATTTTGAACCTGACATCGCTTAGTGGTATATCAAAATTAGTTTTTTTTTTGAAATTTAAAACCAACTACTCTCCCTCTCAGCTCCGAGAATCATGTAGGTTAGTGGTATATTCTCTAAATTATACCTTTTCACAGATATTTTCAGTTATAATTTTGAACATCGGTTTTACCTCCTCCACGTTTTTATTCTTCCCTATAAAAGCTACCACTAATCTAACAATTAAATCATCCCAGCATCCACAAATCTAACTCGGCAAAAAAAATGAAAACCTCCCAAAAGATATCTTACCTTTCAGAGTTGAAACCTCGCAGAAGCAACTGGTGTATTCAGGTCAAAACCATCCACACGTGGAAGCAATTCAACGCATCCTTTGGTGAATCTCTTGAAATCATCTTTGCTGACAAAAAGGTCATAAAATCATTCATACTTCTATACTGAATAACATGAGTTTATTAATAGAAAAGTCTGCGTTTTATAGTTCTGTTTTTTTTTATAATGCAGGGTCATAAAATCAACGCAACATGTAGACAGAATCAGTTGCTTAGTTTGGGTGCTAAATGTGTGATTGGAGAGTGGAAGACCATTGAGAACATGTCCGTGACTGATGTAAAGACCAATTTCAGACCAACCAATCACCTGTATAAGATTACCTTTATGGGCCAAACAAAAATCTCAGACTGCGAGATTGAGAATGATGACATGTTTCTCGAATTGATTGAGTTCGAGAGGGTAATGAGTGGGACTCTGAAACCAAATTTATTGTTTGGTAATATTCAGCACATTTATTTTTGATAATTTATATAATTCACTTTACTGATATCATATTGTTTTTGATGTAGATGTTATTGGGCAAGCAATGAATGTTGGAGATCTACAAACAATCCAGTGTCGAGATGGGGAGAAAAGAAAAAAAAATCGATTTCACCATGAGGGATATAAAGTTTGTTTATTAGTATATATATATTAATGATTTCAGTATTTTGGACTTTTTACCATTAACATTTTCATGGATGTCTAATTTTTTCGGTCATTCTCTCTTTCAAGTGATCAACGAATTGCATGTTGTCTTTGGGATAAGTTTGCTGAGATGATGGAAACCTATAGAGAGGAAGCACACACAGGAGTTGTTGTCTGTTTGATCAGGTTTGCAAAGATAGGATCATTTAAAGGTAATTCTATATTCCAAGTTCTTTACTTATTAAAATTAATTTTGCAAATACACACCATAATATGAATATTTCACAGGAGTTCTCCAACTCTCCAATGCATATGATATTTCGCAACTGGTCATCAATCCAGAAATCAAGGAGTCATCTGACTTAAAAGATGCGTACGTTATTTTTGTCTTGGCTTAAAAAAATTTACGATTTATTAAATATGTTATCTCAACTATTTATATGTTTAACCATGCGTACAGGTTCAAATATGATGAATCATCTATGACTGTTGTTGCATTAAAAGAAGATGTTAATCAGGTTGAAAAAAAGGATAAGATGACTGTTTATCAAAATCAAAGCTGGAATGAGTGTGAAGACAAAACCATTGACGAGCTGTTGAATTCTACTCAGGTTGCTTTTTTTATACCATTCGTATACTAATAACAGTTTATATATTATTTTGTTATGCCTGAGATTTTTTATTTTTTAACCTTTCAACCTTATTTTAATTCTTCTGTCTTTACAGATTGGAAAATGCAAAGTTGTGTGTACAGTTGTTGCTATAGACATCAATTATGGTTGGTTTTATTTTGGTTGTAATCTCAACCATAAAACCTTTGAAGTTGCAAGAAGCAACGATGAAACAACTACTGCTTTTTGGTGTGAGAAGTGCAACAAGTTTGTATCTAATGTCGAACCTAAGTATGTATTCTATTTAATGTTAACAATTTGAAAAAAAAAACTGCCCTCTTATCTACATGGTTTTATTTATGTGTTTAGGTTTAAGCTTCATTTGCTGCTTAAGGATGATACAGACACAACCAAATTCATGCTGCTTGATACCACTGCAAATATGATTGTAATGGATAAGGCATCAAAACTAGCTAATACTTCTACGGAAGAGGTAACTACTATCATGATGATTTATATATTATTTGAGCTTATATAGTGTATGGGAATATGATTCAAAATCGTTTGTGGACTATTAGATTGATGACCCAGAGTTGTTGCCTCAGCCACTAAAAGACATTGTTGGAAAGACATTCAAATTTGGTGTTGCTATTGAAAAAGAAAATGTTTCTTATGGAGGAGATACCTACAAGGTTTTAAAGGTTTGGTCTATGAATAATTTGCCATTGACGAGTTCTCAATCAGAAACATTTTCTGCTTTGGAAACTACTTTTACAAGTGGTGATGTGGTAATTATTCATAATACGTTTATGTTTCTATCATCCCTGTTTGTTTTAAAGGTTTATTAATATTTATTAATGGAACAGGGGTCTTTCTTAAAGGATGAAACGGATGGTGAAGAAAGCTCAGGTTTTTTAAAAACACCTACCTCAAAGCGTACACAAGATGACCTAGCTGATCTTCCTGACCTCACATCTGCATCAAAGAGGATTTGTTCAAAAGCAATTAAGATTGAGAAGATCTCGGAAGAAGAGATGAAGAGCAAGAAGAACAACTAAGAAATTACTTCGTCTTTTATCATGTTTTCAATTTCAGAGAATAAGTGTTTTGTTAGCACATGCTTTGTTTTACTATCTTCGTACTTGATATTCGCACAAGTTTAGAGTATTTGTTTACTTTATTTCTTAATATATAATAATAATTTATTCGCACATCTAATTTCTTAACAGATATACTTAAATCTCGGATTATATATTAAACCTATTAATTATTTTATAGACTATAGTAATCAGGTTTATATTTGACCAATAATAAGCTTTAAAATATATTGATTATGATTCATTAAAAAAGTCAACACATAATCAAATATTGATTATGTTAAAATACACAGACTTATTTAGACCTAAACCTAAACTACGTGATCCCAAGGAATATTACATGTGAGATTTTGCAGCTAAACAATGAAGACGAACAAGAGAAAGAGACAAGTGATTGAGGATGATTACACCCATTCACAGACAGATTTGCATACACATGAGATTAATACTTCGATTCCTTTGAAGTCTATATTCAGTAGAATCTTAAAAGATGTTTCAAAAGTTTTGAAATTGTCAACTCCAAACCGGCAGCAGATACGTTCAGATGTTCCGTGTATGTACCATATAATTACTAATACATTTTTGGACTACTATATATGGATGATTGTTGTTAATATTTAACCATGAGATTTGTTATTGTTTTTATTGTATGATTTAACTCCTTCAACACCAAAGCTACAGTTAATAACGTGGGAAACCAAGGACATGAGACGAATGATACTCTTTTGGATGATGGTAAATCATGCTCTTATCACTGTCTTTTAATATTTTTTTAAATTCTCTTATTACTGTGTTTCCTAACATTAGGAATTTTAGATGGATTTGATGATCAGTGTGAACAAAGTTACGACGTTTTCAGTGAAGAAAGTGATACGGAGTCTGATGAATCATGTCGTGGCCAAGAAACAGTAGTCAGTTCGGTTTCAGAGAAACAAAAACAACATGTAAAGAATGTGGCTGTGATGTTCAAGAATTTCTTTGGTGACATTGGGAAAACCAAACCAAAAAAGTGGCTAAAGAAACACGTAAGTTGCCATATAGATTGATAATATCTTTGGTTTACTATACCATATAGACTGATTTTGTGTTTGAATTTCAGAGTACATAGACGATGGTAATCCTACATTCAAGTGTGAATTTTGCAAAGCTATTATGTGGTATGGTGAACGTTTAAACCGTAAGAAGAGAACCAAAAAGGATCCGCAGTTTTCTCTATGTTGTGGACAGGGACAAGTGAAGTTGCCTCTTTTAAAAGAGAGCCCGCTGGTCATTAAGAAACTGCTCTTCGGGAATGATGCCAAGAGAAAATATTACCAAGAAAATTTAAGGGCACTGAATATGGTATTTTCATTTACTTCTCTTGGTGGTAAAGTTGATCGCTCATGTGGAAGTGGCATACAAATGTTTCAACTACAAGGAGAAAACTACCATTTAATGGGAAGTATGAAACCTGATATTGGTGATTCTGCTAAGTTTTCTCAACTATATATTGTTGACACTGAAAGGGAGGTCGACAACAGGGACTCAGTCATCAGGTATTTATTCAAAAGTCTTGGAATAAATAAAAATTTTCATTGTGTGGATTGTTTTATATTTGACTAAATTGCTTAACCTATTACCTTTATATTTATGTCTCAGCAAATACAAGAAGAAGGCAGATAAAGCTAAAAAACATACTTTGAGAAAGCAAATTATTGAGGATATTATTAAGGTGTTGGACGATGTCAATCCCTATGTCCAGAAATTTCGATCTGCCCGAGAAAGATTTGAGGGTTTAAGTGAAAATCAACCATTCCATATGAGGATTGTTAGTAATAGAGAAAAAGATGGGAGGACTTATGATACACCAACAGCTTCTGAGGTTGCAGCTCTAATACCAGGCGATTTTAACATGGACATGGACAAGCGTGATATTGTCTTACAGGAAAAACAGACTGGTTGGCTTACAAGGATTAGTGAGATACATCCATCATACCTTGCACTTTAGTACCCTCTTATTTTTACATATGGTGAAGATGGTTTCAGACTTGGAATTAAGAAAAGAGCAACTCCAGCGACTGAGAAGCTCAAGAGAGCTCATATTAGTATGAGACAATGGTTTGCTTATCGAATTCAAGAGAGAGATGGCGAGTGTCATACACTCCTACATTCAAGAAGATTGTTTCAACAGTTTTTGGTCGATGCATTCACTACCATTGAGACAAACATGATAAGATTTTTGAGACAGAATCAGAAATGTTTGAGGTCTGATACTTATGACTCGATCAAGCAAGCAGAGAATGAAGGAAAAATAGATATGACTGATCAAGGTAGTCGATTTATTTTGCCAGCTTCTTTTGTTGGAGGTCCAAGGTACATGAAAAACAACTATCTAGATGCAATGGCGATATGTAGACATTTTGGTTTTCCAGACCTTTTCATAACCTTTACGTGCAACCCAAAATGGCCAGAGCTTACAAGGTTTTTGTCAAAACGAAACTTAAGGCCTGAGGATAGACCATAGATTATTTGTCGAGTTTTCAAAATGAAGCTTGATTCGCTTATGACTGATCTAACTGACAATGAGCTCTTAGGGAAGACAGTGGCATGTAAGTAAATATCTATATGCGATTTTTGCTGATTCTTTTTAGAGTTCTTAGCGTGTACATACTTACTCTGATTTTTTTTTTTACAGCAATGTATACTATCGAATTCCAGAAATGTGGTTTGCCTCATGCTCACATATTATTGTTCATGCATCCAACCTCTAAGATTCCTACAACTGATCATATTGACAAGCTAATTTCAGCTGAGATTCCAGACAAATCTGAAGAACCACAACTATATGAAGTGATTAAAGACATGATGATTCATGGTCCATGTGGAGTTGTTAATATGGGCTCACCATGTATGGAAAATGGTAAATGCTCAAAGATGTTTCCAAAGACATTCGCAGAAAAGACAACTGTGAACAAGGAAGGTTTTCCAGTTTACAAGAGAAGGGATAACAATCGATTTGTGGAAAAGAATGGTTTCAAATGCGATAATAGATATGTTATACCCTAAAACAAAGAACTATCTCTTCGCTACAGAGCTCATATCAACGTTGAATGGTGTAATCAATCAGGATCAATCAAATACTTATTTAAGTATATCAACAAAGGTTCAGATCGCATTACAGTAGTTGTGGAGCCAGCAAATAAAGGAAGTTTAGCAGGTTCAGATGCTGCTAATTTGGTGACAGAAGCTTCTATCATAATTTGGGATGAGGCCCCAATGATGAGTAAACACTGCTTTGAATCATTGGATAGAAGTTTAGCAGACATTATGAGGAGTAAAGAGAAGAAACCTTTTGCTGGGAAGGTTGTAGTTTTTGGTGGGGACTTCAGGCAAGTATTGCCAGTTATCCATGGTGCTTCAAGAACTGAAATCGTTTTAGAATCCCTAAATTCTTCTTATCTCTGGAAACATTGCAAAGTACTCAAACTAACAAAGAATATGAGGCTGCTTTCAAGTGATATGACTAAACAGGAGTTAGAAGAATTGAACGAATTTTTCCAGTGGATTTTGGATGTTGGAGACGGAAAAGTTGGTGAAGACAATGATGGTGATGCATTAATCACTATTCCAGATGAGATTCTAATTATGGATGCAGATGATCCAATTCAATCGATAAGCACAGAAGTCTATGGAGATGTTTTAGATTTGCAACAGAAAAAGACCCTAATTTCTTTCAAGAAAGAGCTATTTTATGTCCAACAAATGAGGATGTCAACAAGATAAACCAGCACATGTTGGATAAGCTTCAAGGTTCCTAAGTTATTCTAGCATTACTCGTGCATTTATTTGTGTTTCAGAACAAGTATTGATATTTTAAAAACGTTTTTCATGCAGGAGAAGAGAAGACTTATTTAAGCTGCGACAGAATCGACCCATCAGACACTGGATCGGTTAATGATCAAGCTCTCACTCCAGATTTTCTCAACAGTATCAAAATTTCAGGTTTACCTAATCATAATCTTAGGTTAAAGATTGGATGTCCAGTAATGTTGCTCAGAAATATTGATCATGATGGAGGATTGATGAATGGAACTAGATTGCAAATCATAGAGATGTATGAGCTCTGTGTGAAGGCAAGAATTATTACAGGAAAGAAAATTGGGGAAGTTGTATTGATTCCTAGATTGGCAATAATCCCTTCAGACAAGAAGTTGCCTTTCAAGATGAAGAGAAGGCAGCTGCCACTTGCTGTAGCTTTTGCTATAACCATTAATAATAGTCAGGGACAGTCACTCTCACATGTTGGTATATTTTTACCTAGACCAGTTTTTTTCTCACGGACAACTTTAAGTTGCTATCTCAAGAGTCACCTCGAAAAAAGGTTTGAAGATTTTGATAGTTGACGAGGATGGAAAGCCTCAGAAAAAAACCAAAAATGTTGTTTCAGAGAGATTTTTTAGAATCTCTAAATTTGTTTCAGTTTCGAACTTATGTTTTTATTTTAGACTACTTCTATATTTTTAGACACAATATGCGTGTGTGTTTACGCCAAAGTTTTATTGGAACAAGTTTATGTCAACATCACAGAACTAAATCATGCATATATACAAATCATTCTAACTAAACTGTTCTATCTACATCAGGTATATATCTATTAGGACGAGATTAGTTTCATCAACTAACTATTCACAAAAATGTATGTTTACGCTAAAATAAAAAATTTGATAAAAGTTTATGTCATCATCACAGAACAAAGTCCTTAATATATAAAGACCATTATAACTAACCGTTCTATGATTATCAGGTGTATAGCTATCACGAAGAGATTAGTTTCAGCAACTAACTATGTACAAAAATATATATCTTATGAGGTTTTACTTACTGCGTTTTAGAAAATCTGAAGAAAGGCATTTGCTGTTGTTTCGGATAGTCAACCTCTGCTTCCATTTCAACCTCTGCTTCCATTTCTGATGATTGAAACGAATTTGGAATCCTGCTATACAATGTCTAGAGAAATATAACATATAGTACTATATTAGTATTGTGACATTATATATAAACTGCAATGATTAATAAAGTTCCGATGGAGATTAAAAGGACAATAGATAGATGAGAAATCTTATCTTTAGTGTTTTAGACTTCAAGCTTCTTCGATTAGTTGTATTTTATCCAGATACAAGACTTCACTGAAAAACATTATAAAAATTTTAATCAGGGATAAAAATAGAGAGAAAATATCATCATATTTCAAAAATATCAAAAAATAATTAGCAATATGTTGTAGATCTACCGGGAAAGAGAGATTACCCAGTAAAGAAGGATCATTAAGATACATGACTTCCATGTCTTCGTTGACTGACGATGGATCGATGTGGAACAGAATCGACACTGCCTATTGGACTCTTTTTTCGAAAAAATGCTGATAAACAATATGATGCTCTCACTGCTCATCTCAAATAGAATCACTCAATTCAACATCCGATGTCTTCGTTGTGGATGGATCGCTATGGAACAGAAACGATTTCGCTATTGAACTCTTTTTTGTTTAAGAAAAAGATGCTGATTAACAATATGAAGCTCTTTTGATCAGAAAAAAATGATAGTCTCGCTTTGTTTCCATCGCCTACCGACAGAAGAAGATTAGGTTTGAGACAATCTCATATTTTGTCGGAATATGATAAATTATTGGGCCATGGGCCATGATTTACGGAACCCATTTTTATTGCATTACAATTTGTAATGTTTAATATCTTTTGTTTCGTGTGACATTATTTGTAATGATGTCTAATACTATTGTTATTATTATTATATATGAAATCAACTCATGCAATTTTAATTTAAATAACATAATGGTATCTATTAAAACTATACTTAGTTTTTAAAAATATTTGTATACTCTATCTACATAGATATAATTATATAAAAAATATATATATATTTACAAATAAAATCATAATTATATTTATAAAGAAATATACAAATATATTTAATATTGGGAGTAAATAAAACAAAACATATTCCCGCCCTCTTAGAGGGCGGGTCAGTATCTAGTATACTATTAAAATAGAATTCATGACTTCTTTCATGTGTGATTTTTTGTTTTAATTTGGATCACCTCTTAGAAAATTGTTTCAATTAATTTATGTATAAATATTTAAATTAATTTAATTATTCTAAAACAAACAAATCAAATATATATTCCTATATTTACTCTGAATATCTGAATAAAATCTTTTCATATCTTTTTATTTACAATATAAATACATATTTCATTTTTCATTAAGACAAATCTTTTAAATATTTAAGTAATTTCGTGTTTATTTAAAATAAATTTATATTTCATTTTTACTTAATTTTTAAAATATATTTAGTTAATGTTGTGTTTATTTTAAAATTAAATTTATATGTCATTTTAACTAAACAAACTTTTAAAATATCTAATTAATTTTGTAATTATAACTAAACTCATGTACAATTTTGTATTAAACTGTGAAATTAATTTAATATAATACTTTTCACTAAAAACTATCTTTAACCAATAATATTTTTCATTTTTGAATTTTGTATCACATGATTTCAAATATGCTATCACTGAAAATTTAAAACAAATAAATTAAATTATTGCATGTGAACTATAAAGTTGTTGTGTTTTAAAATGTTATATTAAACAATTAGTAATATGATAAATAGTAAAATTAATTATGTAAAATTAATTATATGTATAAAAAAAATCACCTGCACGGTTGTGCGGGTCAAGATCTAGTTTATATTATTAAAATTGAAGTATAAATTAAATTTGTTTGGAAACATGAATAACAGCTTAAAATATATATGTTTGGAAACATGGATATCAATTTAAATAAAATGAGATTTGTTTGGAAACAAAAATAGCAGTTTAAAAATGTTTGTTTGGAAACATGAATATCAACAACAAAAATATAATGTTGTTTGGAAACATGTACAATATAACCTCTTTAAACTAAAACTGTATAAATTAATATATACTAAAAATCTCTATAAAATAATATAATTTTATAGTCTCAAATTGAGTTTTTAGTTCAATTAGTATATCGATAAATTAATAATCTCTATAAATTAATAAAAAATTATAGTTTTGATATAGTCCCAACATTATTAATTTATAGAGGTTTCACTGTATGTGAGTATATTAAGAATAAAAAGTAATGGACTTATATTATTAAAAAATTAGAAATCTATTATTTATGAAAAACTTTCTATTTGAGCCAGTTTTAAAATATAAAAAAAATAAGCTAATATAATTACCTAAAAACACATTTTGTCTAAAATAATCATAAATATTTTTTAACTTTATATACATATTTCAAATCAAAAAAAATAATTTAAAAATAATTTATATCAAAAATTGATTCAAAAATATACATATATTCAAAATTTTATTTTTACTAAAATATTTTCCAATAACCAATATTAAAAAAAAATCAATAAATATCAGAAACATACAATACAAAGTCCAATTTCATATACCAACCTAAATTATGGTTTTTATATTTCATATTAAGTTTTAAAAATATAATATATGTAATTATTTATATGATGGTGCATATAAAATACTATTGGTTATATGATAACTTATATGATGATACATAAAAATACGATTAATTATATGATAACACATATATGATATATATAATAGGGACTAGGAGTGGGAGTTCGGGTACCCATACGGGCTCTATTCAAGTATGTTTGGGGTCGGTTTTCTAGGGTCAAAAATTTTAGCCCCATTCGTATATTTCTAATTTTAGGTTTGAATTCGATTTAGATTTTTGCGGGTTCAGTTCGAATTCAGATAATTCATTTAAATTATTTATAAAATTTTAAAATTCATTATATACTTTAAATTTTTCAAAATCTATAAACAAAACTATATTGAATAACATATGTCTGAATACCTAAACTTAACACATTGTTTGGTTTAAATATTTGGATAGAGAACAATAGTTATTTTAAGTATTTTGGTTTTTGAATATACTTTAACTATTTTAGATTTTTACTTTTGACTATTTATATATATTTTCAAGTATTTAAACCAACTTAAAAGTAATATATATATTATGGATGTTTTTATATACATTAAATCTAAAAACAATTAATATATATATGTGTGTATAAGTATAAGTATATATATACGTTTTGATATATCGATCTCACAAGGAAAGGGAAGTAGTCCAGTTGGTTTAGAGTACTCGAAAGAGACCATAGTCCGAGAGAACGAATCTCTTCTGAAGCGCAAATTTTTAATTTTACAAATATTTCTCAAAACGTCATCGTTTTAATTAGAATTGACAGATATTTGCCGATTCCCATTGGGCCCCAAAATTTCATTCAGCCGAACACATAACTTTGGTCCCGGAACGAAACCCTTGTTTTCGGATCAAAAGAGTTCGCCGAAGGAGTTTGCCGAAGAGAGAAATTCAAACAAACTAAGATCTCTTTACTCGATTGGCAAGACAGGTCGCATGAAGCGCCGTTTGAGCCGCCAGATGGAGCTCGATGAATCCCAGAGTTTTCAGGGGGCAGAAGATGCAAATGTTGCTAGCTCTTCAGGTTGAGAAGTTTTTGTTCTCTTCTCCCCTAAATTCTTTCCTAATCGCTGCTTGTTATTTATTTTAATCTCCCTAACTCTTTGTTTTGATTTGTCTTGTTGCCACAGATCCACCTCCAGAACAGGATCCAGAATCTACAAGGTCTAATTTTCAATTTGAAGGGTCTGGGATGGTTATTCCAGGGGCATTTGGTCTGTCAAATTTGCACGTTGACATCAAACGACATGATATGTAAGCTCTTATCTTTTTTTTTCTTTTTAAATAGTTGTATGTTAGATTTCGAGACTGAGTCTTCCTCTTTATCTTCCAGTAAGAATTTCTTTGGAGAACTTGGCAAAGTTAAAAAGGTGGTTATTAAACCAGAAGTGTTACAACACCCACGTGGTGGTGAAATGAGGAATGGCTGGTTTGAATTTGATTCTTCGGTTCATGTTGAAGTCGAAGACGTGAGTGTCTGTTTCTCACAATTTCACAATTTCATTGTAGTTAGTGTTCTCTGACAATAAATTGTTTCGTGTTTAAGGTAATGAAATTGCATGGTGAAAAACTTCTTGGTAAACCTATCAATATTGGTTTAATGTCTTCTACGTAAGTTGAACGCTCAGTCTTTTCTTATTTTAAAATTCAGTTTTAATATTCAACTAATATTAGTGTTTTGTTGTTTGTAGTCGTAGTAGCACCTTCTTCATTAGTGGATACAACAAAGACTTGGAATTAGATCGCATCAAGAAACAACTGATTAATCATTTCAAAAAGTGTGGAAAAATTTTGAAGTTCTATTTTCCCAAACAAACCGACACTGAAAACTATCTCGGGTACGATTTCTTTTTCCATTTTTTTGTTTTTATATTTGTTAAACTACTAGCTAGGTAAACTAAATCATATTTTCTCTTTAACATTAAGGTTTTGCTACATTGTCTTGGAGTTTGACGCTAAAGAAGAGGTGAACGAGTACGACGTCGAGGAAAAAGATGGGAGTCTTTTGGAAGATGGGAGTCAACTTGCGGTTAGGGCTGCGAGTTTGAAGGCTAGTGTACTTAAAGAACTGAAATGGTCCTAGACGCTTAGATAAGTATCTAGAAAGTTCTGTTGCTGGAATCCAAACTCTTTTGTTTTTTTTTTGTTCTAATAGTTCCAGCTCCAAAACTCTTAATGTTGTCTACTGACTGATGTTTTGATTTCGTTTGTTAAACTGTCTTCCATGCAACATTGATTATTACTATGATTTGATTCTCCTCTCAGTCTCAAACTTTCTGAAATGAACTTTGTTCACATTATTAGCTAAAACAGTGTGCAAAATAGAGGACAATTTTAATTACTGGATCAACTTGGTTTTCTCCTCCAGTGAGGCAAAATAGAGGACAATGTTTGTTATGTTCATTTCTTGAATGCAAGGATCTGTCTATCAAATCCTTTGCTTACACCAGACAAGCTTGACGTAAGATCTTCAACTGTTCTAAACCCAATCTGCGCCAAAAACACAAGTAACAGAACATGAGGATCCCACCTCAAAACAATATCAAATGACAATATAAGAAGCCAATACTAAAACAGAAAATTAGTTGTGCTGCACATAGTTTCTGACAGATTTTATAAGATCAAAATAGGATTCTCGACAATACCTTATCAAGAAGTATTTCTTGGAAATGCTCTGGACGTAAAACAATGGTTCGGTGATGCATTGCAGTTGTCTGCAAATCACAGGAGACAAACACAGATTCAAACTATATAACACATAGCTAGCTTGTTGCACTCTGAAACATCAGAAATAAACTTTTTGTGTATTTAAATACACACCTCTGAGACACGACGGTTCTTTTCATAAGATTTCCAAGGCTGAGGTTCCATTATAAAAATACCACCCTTAAAAAAAAAAGCAAAGCCAACAGCTGTTCAAATGCGCATACAAAAGAAAATGGGCACACTCAAAGTATAGTAAAGTAGTAAGACTTACCGGATTAAGAAGGCGCCAGATTTTCGAAAATAAAGTGATCAAACCATCGTCACCCCAGTTCAAATGAATCCACTTTGTCACACTCAAACTGCACACCCCAAAAAAAAGGAACTTACTATCAATATCAAGATTAAGACATAAGAAGCTTTTGGGTTCTACCGTTGAAATTTCATATAAGGCGACTCTGTTCTTTTGGATGAGGCTAAACTTACAAGTAAAAAGAAGGGAAAAAAGAAAGTGATTTTACCATAGAATTGTATCATAACGATTGTCGTCAAGGTTACGGGTGTGAACAAAGTTCTCTTTCTGAAACGACACAATCTGAAACAGGTCTTTAGTTTCTCCGCTGCTGCCTGTGTTGGCCTCACCATTAGAAAGAGAAATAGATTCCTCCTTCGAACCACTAGATTTCTTTTCACCTGCCTTGGTGTGATTCTGCTTCCTAACAAAATTCCTAAGATGCCATTGAGCATCCCCAACGCGACCTTCAATTAAAAAAAAAAAAACTAGTTTAACAACGCACAGGAACTGATGATTGATTAAGCAAAAAGGATAAAAAGTATATAATGTTCTGTGTTTCACTCTTGATATGAGCTACTTAAATTAAATCGACTTAGATGAATCAATAAAAACTCAAATGAAAACAAATAGGCTCTTACTTGAATCAATATCAACTCCAAGAATGCTCCGGCAACCAAACTTATTAGCTGAAGAAAACCAAAAAAAAAAAGAAAAAAAAAGAGATTAGAGAAGACGATTATACAAAGATGGTAGATGCTAACTTAACAGCTTCAAAGTATCGCCAAAAGGAACAGAACAACAGAGAAAGTTTTTCAGACTTTAATACAGCAAGAAAAACAGTTACTACCAATATGGATAGTCATGATGCCGCTATTGCAGCCGATGTCAAGACAGTCCTTGCCTTGAAACCATTCTTTATTCAACACTTTAAGACGAGGATCCTCATCCATATCATTGCTTATCTTAACACACCATTACAAGGGTTTTGTCCAAAATCAATCAGCTCAGCAGACAACATCAAATCAAAGAAAGATGAGAGAGTATACAAAAATGAAGTAATAATGTGACTAACTCGATAGCCATAGTAGTTTTTGTAGTTTCCGAACGGATACGACTCTTGGCTTTTCTTCTTCTTCTTTGGGTTTGGGTTCCCTTGTTGCTGCTTCGGCTTCTGATTCTCTTCATTAGCAATCACTTTCTCTTGTTGTTGTTGTTGCTGTTGAATCTGCTTCGCTTCATTAGCTACTACTACTAGCTCAACACTCTTCTCGTTGCTTCTACTTCTCTTCTTCTTCTTCTTCAGGTCCTTGTCATTACCCATTGTGCGACTGAACAAGAGCCCACGAGATTAGGGGTTTCCTTTGTTGTTAACGAGAGATGAGTTTGGCGATTAGAAACGAAACAAAACGAGAAATGAGAAGAAGCTTGCCAGAGAGGTTTTATACACCGTGAGGTTGAGTAAGCGGCGCCAGAGGGAGGTCAGAAGAAGAAGAAGCGTTGTCCGAATCAAAGTTGTAAAAGAGGTTTAACGAGTCTCTTAATTAAGAAATATCTCCTTTTCGAGGGTAAGTATGTTTTATAAACCCAATTCTATAAATAATAAAAACATCTTGTCTAGAAAAATTACTAATTAGGAGTTTAATTAATAATTAGTATATGTTGACAAAAAAAAATATTAATAATTAGTATATTATATGGGGTGTGTTTTAAAAAATAAAGGATTAGTGTATTACATTATGTTGTCGACCAGTCATCTATTTAGACAGCAGACATATATTAATCCTTTTCCCTTCATTTTTTTATTTGTAAAGATCACTTTGAGAATGAAAAGAAAAACTCTTTTAGATCTGTGTTTTTCCAGTGTATGAAGGTTCCTCCAAACAAAGATAAAATTACATGTTAAATTCAAGTCAAAAAAAAAATATTTGAAGAAAAGAGTTGTATATGTGACATCTTAATTTTTTTTTTTCAATTCTGGCTATATTAGTGATCAAAAATCTAATGATTAAAAAAGTTACAGTGTTTGTATGTTTGGTCTCCTTCAAATTGAGAGATCTTGTTTTTTTGGCATCTGAATTCTATTATTCATTTTTTTTTGTCACAAACCTGAGTTTTATTATTCATAATTACAATTTTTATCCAGAATAACACTCTCCTTGTCATTCTCTTGTCACAAACCTTACCCATTATATATCTTTGTTTATCTAATTGTAAAACAAAAATTAATATTGTTCTTTATAATTTAATAACTCAACTCGATCCCATGTGATTTGTTTCACCATTGTATTTTAGTTTTCTTGAAGAATGTACATGTGCCATCAATTCGTACCATCCGTAACTTATAAAAATCGCAACTTTTGTAAGTTTTTCAGTAACGTTAATTTTTGTAAGTTCTTCAGTAACGTGAAGGTCATTCTCAATAGAAAGCTTTGAGTTTTATGACAAATAAAAAAGAAAATAAAAAAGAAAATCAAATATCGTTACAGAAAATCTAAACACAGTTCTCTCCTTTGCCTCACTCTTCCCTAAAATTCTTAAACCCATCTCTGTTTAAGCGAAGCAACTTTGCGCCTGATGTACCAGGTTGATGCGAATAGCCTTCCTCAAACAAAAGGCAGCTGCTACTTTTTAACACCAATTTGCTTCAATCAGTATGGTCTGTAGCGCATTGGCCGTCTGAATCTGGGAACTCTCCTGCACATACCATAAACCCATTCACCACTTATCAACAACCATTGATGAAAATATGTATAGACAACTGAATCAAACAAAAGGACCGAATCAGTCACTAGTGAAATTTCTTTAAACGTACCCATAAGCATATGGAGGATAAAATGGAGGTCCGGGCATGAAGCCCCTAATGGGTCTGAAGGGGCGCCTTCCTCGGAACTGCCTCATTCCGGGGACGTTAGTCCTCTTTGCAGATACCTGAAAAAGATGCACGAAACAAAGTGTGAGGATGACAAATCTTTAGCTTATAAGCACACAACTAACTGAACGAGTTTTGCCACCTTTATCTGACGACCATGCAGTTCTGTCTCGTTCAAAACAAGAGAATTCTGAACGGCTTCTTCTTCCACGAATTCCACGTACGCAAAACCTTTGGGTTGGCCAAACTTATCTGTCAGAATCGTAACCCTATTGACCGTCCCACAGGACTGAAAATGCTGCTGGACTTCCTCTGGAGTACATGCGTAGTCCACCTAACATACACAAAAACCAAATAGTCACATAGGGAAACTAAAGAATCAATTTGAGGACTAACGCTTTGTTTTGCAGATAATTAACAAGATTGGAGGTAATGTTCAACGTATTTACAAGGTTAAGTAGTTTAGCTGCAACAAGCAAGGTTCCACTTGATGCCAAAAAAAATATAAACGCAAATTTTTTAAAAAAAGTTGAAGCCTCACATTGCCAACATAAATAGAACGCAAATCCACTTCCTCCTTCTCTGCCGCACTAATAGCACTTGATGGATCTTCATTCACATGCAACCAAACAAAGGGCATTAGGTTTTAATCATTCAAGTACCAAAACAAGAAAATTACTAACTAAATTTCCTTCTCATACTCAAATTAAAGGAAATATCTTGAGAGTAGTAAAAGGTATCATGATCAACAAGACATTCTCTAAAACTAATATGTCAAAGATTCCAAGTACATATATTCCTAATCAAGAAGACATGCTCTAAAACCTAATCTGTCAAGATTCAAGCAGAAACCTTGAGAAGCAGCCATATCGTTCTCAGCTTTGGCTTGCATTTCACGCAAAGCACTAGCCTCTTCCTCGATCTCCTTAATCCGTTTCTTCATCTCCTCTAAATCCTAATCACCAACCATAACAACTCACTAAAATCAAATACAGGGAGATGATTCAAAAGTAAAAAGCTGGATCGAAAGAAATCAGAATACCCTAGAGGCAGAGCCTGGCTCAAATTCCTCCTCCTCTTCCGCGGCGGCGGCGGCGGCGCCTTCTTCTTCTTCTCCGGCGTGTTCTTGATACTCGTCCGTCTCCATCTCGCCTTCGTCCTCCTCTGGGATGTCTCCACCGTACACCTCGTGCTCTTGCTCATCTTGCAGCGCCATCTCTCTCTCACTCGGCGACTGTCGTAAAGCGAGTTCGGAAA
The DNA here is from genome assembly GCF_000801105.2 of Raphanus sativus. Lineage (NCBI taxonomy): Eukaryota > Viridiplantae > Streptophyta > Magnoliopsida > Brassicales > Brassicaceae > Raphanus > Raphanus sativus. Next base: position 9,291,056 of record NC_079512.1, on the reverse strand, counting down.
TTTTTAGGGCTTGGAATTGGGAAAGAAAGGGGAAAAATAAAAAAGTTTCTTTAAACAAATTCAGTTGCGTCGGTTGGTCCCTTTACAATTGGGCTTATTTAGAGAAAAGGAAATGACGTGTCTACTGGGCCTACTTCAGTACAGGCTGATTCGACGATATATTTACAGCCATCGGCCAGATCCATCTTTTTTTTTTTTCGTCCACCAAAAATTGCTTGTGTCTCGATGTAGCTAACTATCTTTCAAGGAGAAATTTCATATGAGCCTCTTAAATCTATTAATGTCCTATGATTTTAATCAAACATGAATATCTGATTTTTCTGTTTGTATCATCTGGGTTTATCTTTCAGAAACTACGATCAAAGCAAATCATTTAAGCTGTGAACTTATTGTAGGCTTCAAAATAGAGGATATAGCCATCGCAAACCTTAAATCGATTTAAACCTAGGTTTTATCATAAACATATGTTACATTGAATTGGAAACAGGTATGCGAAAATGGAAACGTTTAGAAGCACAAAAAACGAAAATTTCAAAAAAGATTAGGAAGTGAATACGCGTCGGAAGCCTAATATATATATTTTATAATATATATATATATTTATATATCATGGAAAAAGCCAAAACACTATCTAAACTAAAAACTCTTAAAATAAATTATAATATTTATTTGGGACAATTTGTTAACTACCCTTAGTGGAAACCCAATTTAGAAACTTGCCCATGATAAGACATAAGAAGTTCAAGCCATACATTCATGCACAACAACTTACCTTCCTGCCCTTCCCCAAGGGAGAAAATGTTTGATGTGTGTGTCAGAGCTATCTGACTCCAAAAGATACACCAAAGCTATGGATTGTCATCTGTGTCAGAGTAGGTTAACAGCTAGGAGTAATCTGCACCGTTGATTTTGCTTGGTTTGTTGCGTACAACAGTGTAAAAAAAAAGCAGTGTAGATGCTATGGTCAAGAAGATGGAAGGTAGAATATATTTCTAATATGTAACTTTCAGAGCTGTTAACAAACAATGTAGGTGCTACAATTTTTTTTATTTTTAAAGAACCACACTAGAACTCATAAATAAATTTGACCATCATCATTTTTACAAAATTTATTAGCGGGTTAACAAATTTTTTAACATGTTACACAAATTGTTAGCGAGTTAACAAACTCTTAACATGTTACAAATGTTATTATCGAGTTATGTTGATTTATAATGCGTTAAACAAATCAGTAACTTAACAATATACTATATAATTCAATATTATTTTTGGTCTAACACGTTATTTAACTGCTAAACATAAAGTTAACTAACTAATATTAACTTTAACGAGCAAAAAAAAGAATTTAGTATGTTATAAAACAAGTTAGCGTGTTAATAATAATAGTAGCATATAAATACATATGTTAACTGGAAAAAATAAGCAGCTACAATATTCAACCAAAGTGATAAAAAAACTTAGCAAAAGCTTAACATCTTAAATTAGTATCGGAAATTTGTTAATCAAAGAACCCAAAGAAAGAGTAAATCTAGGGAGTAATCTTTGGTTTATTAAAAAAGTGGTTGAAGTTCGAAAAGAAGAGGTGTATTACACAAATTATGATTTTTGAATTTTGAAATGAAATAGTCTCACTCGTTATGTCACTTCGCAACCAACAGGTAGCTGTCTCAGGGGAATTTTTCTGACATACACAGAGGGACCTGACAAAGTCACCCAGTCTTCTCTCATAGCTTTGATAGGGTTATTCTCGGTATAAAATTATTAATGTCGAATCATAGGTAAAGCTCTAATTAGAGACTGGTTTTATGGCATAGAAGCCAATTTTCTCTATTTATTTTGCTTTCTTTAACTATGTGAACTTCACCTGGATTCAATAACTGAATAACAAGTAATTTGACAGAGATAAAACTATAGATAAGAAACTTAGGTTAATCAATTTGAAATTTTCTTTTGGTTGTACGTGTAGTTATACCGAGGAAAGAAGATCTAACACTTTGGCTTTTTCCATACGTGCAAACTTATTGTATTAATAACATAATCTTCATATTATTAAGTCCTAGTGTATTTATCAAAGTGGGTTTATAATCTAAAAAAAGACTTGGGTCAAGATAGAGAAAGCTTACGAGAACAACACAAACGACCTTTGCATCTTCTCCACTGTAAAGCCGTCGGCCATGAAGTAAGTATTTCCGATCTATAAACAACACGATTCCAACTTTGAATTGTGCGTTTCCACAGCATTTCTAAACTCCACTTTTTAGGAATCATGATTCTCATGCGATTCTGAACGATTACAGATGCTTCTGTTTCTGCTTCCGATTCCAGAGGGAGAAACTTAAATTCACTGACTATTCCATGTAACGTAGTCTTAAACTCAGAACATTGGTATGAAACATTTTCAGGTATGGTATAGATATACCGATACGAGATTTTAAAATGTCTATTCGTTGGTAATTGCACATTTATGAGGCTATGTGAACATACAACCCTTGTACACTCTCATCTTATGCAACACTAAGTATTGTGATTCGCTGATCGAAGTGAAATTAGATGACAATTCACACTCTTTCTCTCAATGTATAGCTGCACTCTGAGTTATGTAACATCCCAATTTCTGAAAGTTTAGAGAATTGATTTGACTATATATATCATGAAAGTGCACTTACATTTTTGGTCAACCATCCATTTAAACCTCTAAAGTTAAACGGGGTTCGGGTAGAATAATTAAAGAATATGTGGTTTATTAGGAAGTGATTGGCGATACCGTGTGAGTGAGGGCACAATATGGAGAAATATCATCTGTTAATTGCATGGTTAGTAATCGGTACTTTCAAGCCTTCATGAAAATTAACCAACGGCGTGGGAGGCCCAGTAGCTGTGAATGGTAGAGGGGTTATAAGTTGACCATGAACGTAAGGGTGATTTTAGTGAAGTCTGAAAGGTCCAATAAATAGCCTAAAAATAAGTTCGAAACAAAGTTCCGACATAAAATGCCATCAGCAACACCCTGATTTAAGACCTTAGCACAATACATAACTAGGCAGTAAAGGTTCCATGGATTCCAAAGGAAAACAGATCATACAAGCCAAAACTAAAAAGCGAACTACAACTGGCTTGATTCATTTGAAAAATATACGTAAGCAGCCTTCATAAGGTGTATACACAATCCAATAATAATAAATCAAGTCAAGGAAGTTTGGACCGTGGGCAGCAAAACTTTGTCTTCATACGCCACCGCGCTCGAGACTATCCATGACCAAATATTGATACTTAGCCATTGATCCCGCTTAAACGCTTATCATCACCAGGCCAGAATAACACGTACTTCAAACGAGCTTAGAAACTAACTATTGGGGTCAAAATCTGTCATAGCATTATCAACGACTAAAATTGCCCAAAAATCTTATCATATACAAGAATGAGCCATAAATGTTGAGAGAACAATTCTTCATACGCGGTAGGCCTGGAATCGGACCGGGTATCCGAGATAACTCGAGTATCCGTATCCGATCCGGATCCATTATTTTATTATCCGGATTCGGATCCGAGCATCCAGGGTATCCGGAGTAGCGGATATCCGGAGATAAATCACATACCCGCAAGTATTCGGATCTGATCCGTATTTTAAATTGTATATTTTAAAAATATGAAATCTCAAACTCTTTCTAATAAAATATGATAAATGGACCACAAAATGACATCTGAATCGTGTTTATACATCACCAATCATAAAGATGATCAAGCAAAAAAAAAGATTTTAAGTCAAAATATTCACGCAGAGAATTTCGTCCAAGTCCAACTACCATTTACCTTCAAAAAACTTCCCTTACAATCTGAAATAAGAGTTTCATATTATATATATATACATCACAAAGAAATAGACAACCAATAAATGTGAACTAAGCTAATTGTCAAGGTGATTTTTCTCACGTAGGCATCATACGCAAAAAAAAAAAAAAAATCTAAACCCATTGTTACTAAATTTCATTTTTCATACCTTACTGATGTTGCACACACTCAGTTCAAGTATGAATCTGCAAAGTCTGCACTTCTGTACGAGAAAACAAACATTAGTAAATAACAAAGCTTTTAAAATCTAGTACAACCAAAAATAAAATAGAACATGGATACCTGATTCAATATTCTCAAGGTCAGCTACCAATTCTTCTGCATTTAAGTCTTCGTCATCATCACAATACCAATCCTGAGTGCAAATGAGAGTTTCAACGGTTCGAGGTGTTAACGAACTCCGAAAGCGATCTAGCACCCGACCCCCTGCACTAAATGCAGATTCTGATGCAACAGTTGACACGGGTACACCAAGCAAATCTCTCGCCATCATTGATACAACTTTATACGTACTTAGAAACCGTCACTCTCTATCAGTGTAATATATTAAAACTTGGATCCTTTCTATCTTTGCGGGCATCACTCAGATAATACTCTAGCTCTGTTTTTCAAGCCTCTCTCTGTTCGCTGTCTTCAACATCATCAAACATGTCGTCCATCCACAAATGTCTCTTCTCCTTTTCCTTAGAGCTTGAGGCTGATTTTCCTTTCTTTTGGGGAGATTCCAGTGAATCTTGCAACTCTAACTCTGATTTATAATATTTAAACATTTTTTTCGCATCAGTGATCTTCTTAATCAAACAGCTAGATTCAGGTGCTGGATAAGTTTCTTCAATCATCCACTTCACCCATCTCATTTTGTACCGGGGATCAAGAGCTGCAGTGTAATAACCCATCCGAATGGATAAAATGGTCGAGATCGACAAAATCAGAATTTGAAGCCGAGCTTTTGGGAATCAAAGTATGAGGAGATATGCCTCCGAAGTTTCCATCACAAAATATTGGACCTGGATCAGAGAAAATAGAAGATTGGTAGAGCATCAACATAGTGGTCGAATCGCGGGCGAGAAGGATCGATCGAGAAATTTCGAAGTACAACGTGGTCGAAGAATTGATCGTGGGCGAGCCATGAGTCGAATAAGCAGCTCGAACATAGTTAGACAATGTGTTGGATTGATCAGATGGACGTTTTGGAAGCATAATATTTTTGGAAGCACGACGGTTTAGAAGCTCAACATTTTAGAAGCATGACACTTCTTAACCACGAATTTTTCCGCTAAACTTCGATGAGCAGAATATTATTTCAGAGACATCATAAGTCGGAAGCGGCAATGGAATTAAGCAGGACGGAAAGCAAGCACGATGGGATCGAAGCGCGACGGGAAAAGCGAAAGTTGGGCGAAAACCGTAAATTTGGTATTGCGGATTTTTCGAGGAAACCGGAGGCTCGGGTTATATATTTTTTCAAGTTCATAATTCTTTTGGAGTTTATTAAAAATATTCAGAGTCTCAGAACGGTAGCGGAAAAATATTCGGGATCAATCGCGGGTCGAAAATATGCCAGGAAGACCGGAATCGCGCAAATCGACCGAGAAGCTCGAGGTGGCTTGATCTAAAGGATAAGAACATGGTGGCAACTGTCTAAGCAGCTGAGTGTCAACAGAATCTCGAGGTGTCGTCGCGCATGGAAGCATCACATGCAGCTTGACACACAGAAGCTCGAAGTGTCGCGATATCTGCAACTGAAGTATGATGATCGACATGTAGCAACTCGTGTGTCGCAACACATGCACTCCAGCCATGCTGAGAGACATCTGGACGTGGAGTTGTCTTCCTACATGTGTCTAAGACATGCATGAGGGCATATGTACGCCCGTGTGTCGCCGCGCATGCAACCGGAAGCATGCGGGCTGACACACGGGCGCCGGTGTGGTTCATTATGAGTGGTCGATGGATTCTATAAATACCCCAGCCCCTCCTTTAGTTTCATTCATCTATCACACACCTAAAGCACTCCAAAAACGTGGCGAGAGAGAGAGAGAGAGAGAGAGAGAGAGAGAGAGAGAGAGAGAGAGAGAGAGAGAGAGAGAGAGAGAGAGAGAGAGAGAGAGAGAGAGAGAGAGAGAGAAATAAGTCATTTTGAGAGTATATTCATTTCCGAAGACCGATAATTCAGCGGGAATGTGAGTTCTGTCCAACCGAATATTTTCTGTGATTGTTACGCTGAAGCTCTGCCCAAATCAATACGTCCACTCTGTTCATATTCTTTGGTAATCAAGTGGAGGTATTTTCCAAGGTTAGTTCAGTTCGATGGGTTCAGATCAGTCGAAGTTCTAAAGCTCAATACTCAGCCGGGAAGTCCGAAGGAATCGTCCACCAGCTAGAAAAGGTTCTGCTCGAGTTGATGAGATATTTTATGATTATTGGGCGAATTTTCTTTTTGGTGGGTTGAGTTTTTCTGAGTTATTTTGTTTTATTAAATCTTGAAATTGGACTTTATATACAATGATTGCATTGCAAGTTACTAAATGGGCTTTATTATATTGGGTTTCAATTACTCAAAACAAATTAGTATACACGTGAATAACAGTTACAGATCTCGGGTATCCGACCCTATATTTTCCTATTACCCGAATCCGGATCTGGTTTCGCTGGATCTGTTATTACACTATCAGGATCCGGATTCGAACTATCTGGATATCCTACATTTTTGATCGGAGCGGATCTCGGATCGAATCTCAAACTTCGGATGATAATTCAAGACCTAATACGTGGTGCCAAATTAAACAAAGATACATAGGACAAACATTGTATTTTTCTTCCCAAAAAAGGAAATAAAGTAATTTATGTTCAAACAAGAACTAGTCGGAAAAGATTCTTTCGAAAAGATTTACGAAAAAACAGTTTTGCGAAACAAACTTCTGTAAAACTAACTTCAGATAGATTTTTCGAAAACATTTCGTAAAACAAAGCAAACAGTTTTATGAAATAAATTTCTTTAAAACTAAATTAGGAAAATTTTACAAAAAACTTTCATATCACTAACTTCAAAAAGTTTTTACTTAAAATATGTGTAAAACAAAGCAAAATAATTTAACAAAAACAAACCATGGAATTTTTTTTCAGAAAACTTTCATAAAACAAAGCAGAACAGTTTCACGAAATAAACTTCCAAACTTATGTAAAACCAATTTCAGAAATTTTTATGGAAAGCCTTTTTAAAAAAATATTGAAACAGTTATACGAAAATATCGCCACTTCGTGAGCTCTGGTCAACGAGTAATCTGCGAGAACACTCTCCAGTTATTTCTATGAGAAGCCCTTCTTGTAAAATTTACGCGAATAATCCTTCGTACGGTTAGATCAAGTCATACGAAGCAACTTTCGAAGATACACATAACAAGTTATACAAAGAAGTGTTTTTCGTATAGCAAAACATGAAGCTATATGATCTGAATTTGGATGACCAATCTAAACTTTATCTCTTCACACTCAAATCTAACAGATATTTTCCTTTAGCCATGCGGCTCGCTGTCTTCTGCCTTTTATTTGCCTCGGGTACATCCGAGCATGCAATCATCCCGCAACTGATTCCGCACGGGTTCTTATCAAACTTCTTAGGCTTCGTCTTCCTAAGAAAAAATTAAAACAATTTTCATACGACTAAAGGAAACATTATACAAAACATTCATCGTATAAATGAAACCAAAAGTGGAAAATAGTTTTCTACAACCATCGGCCATCTTAACACGGAAAACCTCGGCATACTTGGCCTATCAATCTCCACAAATGCTCACTGGCCCTCGGCCAATCGCGCCTTTCCATAAAAATCCGAACAAGAATTCGACATCCCCTTTAAGGACTAAACTAACATGACCTTAATGTTAACACGAAAATACCATGGTCTAATCCATGATCAGCAACTTCCTCGGCTATGCGGCTGAACACAACCTTCATGCCAATCCAAAACATTTGAGCGACCATCACTCCATCCAATGACTTAACGGCTAAACAACAACCCGTGATTTGTCTAAAAATTCCAAGTGATGATTACGCAAACTCCACAATAACAAAAATCGATCAAGTTCTATATACTCCACAATTCACTTTAAGCCCGCAACGCAGCCCCAATCTTATCAAATTCCATTCTCGTGAGGAATAAAGAATGAAAGTCCAACACATTATAGGAATATGAGGATAAGATTAATCTTCGCAATAAAATAACCTCGACAAAAGTTTTCGAGAGAAAAAGGAAAAGCATTTCTAGCCGTATATTCCGATTAAAAACATAACTCGCCCGCAAGAATCATACTACTCTTAATGAACTGTTGGCAAAATCGGTAACGATGAAACCACAGTCGGAAAGTTCCCGAAAAACCTTTTTTAAAAAGAAAATAAAAATTTGGAAAACTAAAACATCGTATTTTTAAGAGTATTAAACGATAAGACCCTCGAACAGCCGATCCCCGAACATCAAAACGATCAAAACAGCATCATTCGACCCGCCATCGGACGAGATTGGACGCACTACATCCAACTCGCCATTGGGCGAGTTGGATGTGTTGCGTCCAACTCGCCCTATGGCAAGTTAGATTAGTCGACCAACTCGCCTTTGGGCGAGTTGGACGCAACTCATCCAACTCGCCCAATGGCGAGTTGGATCGACCAATCCAACTCACCCAATTGTGAGTTGGATCAGTCTTGTACAATTCACCATCAGGCGACTTGGATCAGTCCCACGCCATGGATTCTCATCTCCGGAACTTCCACTTTCGGGTCTCGATCAAACTATCTCTTGTTTTGTCTTGATTAGAGTTATATTTGGAACTTTGCGATAAAAACTGCAAAGACGTATTTTCTCGTGCAAGTTCAAATTGATCGTATAAAATGACAACGGTTAACTTAACACCAAAACTGCTTCAACTATACGAGTGATTTAAATTATTTTACAAAAAAACGACCTCATACCAAAGGTTCTCTTTTGGAAAAATCATAAAAACGTTTAAGTCAAAAAACGGCCATTTACAATTCTAGATGAATTTGAACCCAAGGATATTATGACGGTCTATCTATTATTCGTAAGAGAAGATAAATGTCAAGTCTGGAAGATAAATTTTAAGTTTCAAGGGATAATCATGAAGATCGAGAAAAATGAAATATTTCCGCGAGTAGATAAACTTGACACTGGGCAGAAAAGGAAAGGGCAAACCGACTCAGAAGAAGTATATAATGGATGCCAAGGCGAGAGGCGCTAGGCACGATTCTTTAGACTACATAATTCTCTACAGTTAGGAATTTTAGGATTATACTCGACATGCTCATTTCCTATGTCCTGCACGGCAGTTCAATCTCTTGTTCCACTCTTCTAATTGAAATACGTTCGGATTGATTCTCAAAAAGGGTACGTAGCCATCCTTTCATAAGGTCCAGTCCGAAATCTTTTAAACCTTTTGCATCTTTTTATCTATTGCTAAGCGAGTTGCGGCTCACATAGGTTTTTCTTGACATATGGGGTTATGCTTGATAACTTAGTTAGGTTTTACTGTCTGTATCATGCGATTTCCTTTGTAATCATGTTTCCAGACAAGCTTCATGTATGATTTTGTCTCTGGAACGCACATAAGCAAATTCGAAATAAAGATATACTTTTTCTAAACTCACTTTATTTTCTTTACATATTTTCCGTGTTTATTTGGTTACTTGTCGTTGGCTCTCGCCGAGAATCCAGACCTTTGGGAAAGTTAGGGTTTCTTTACTTTTCTTATTTTACGGAAATCGACAGTACGAATTTCGGTTCCCGCACTCATGAAAATTCCCTGGACCATATCGAGATACTTGAAGATTTTGTGTCATGCAAAGCAACCAAAGACTACATCATCTGCAAGCTGTCAAAATAATATCTCTCTGGGAATGCTCTTAGTTGGCTAAAGCTCCTACAACCAGGATTTCTCACTACCTAAAGTGATGTCAGGATTGCGTTTCTGACTAGATTCCTAGATGATGCAAGGGCTGAAGAGATAAGAAATGAAATTTGGACATTCTCTTATGGACCTATTGATGCATCTAGAAGCTCTTGGGACAGGTTTATGAGATACTAAAAGGATTGTCCACATCATGGTTTTACGGAGATTCAGTTGTTGAAGAAGTTCTACAAGGGTATTGATGTGCGGTAATATATAATGCTGGATACTGTAAGTGAAGGAAACTTTGAGACAAGGACCCTAGAGGAAGCTAGGAATCTGATTGAGAACTTGGTGTCTAGCAACAATACCAAAAATCTGGATATGCAAAAGATAAAATCGGCTGTAATAGATGGTGAGAAGATCGTTGAGGCCGAGATTGGTTATGTACATGAAGTTTCATTGGTGGAACATGCTGTGTGATATGTCATGGATTTTACTCATTTTTACCCATGATTTATTTATGCTTGTATAGTCTTTGATATATGTTTGGAGCCTTTTTAGAGTCTTTTACAGGTCCATGTACCATTAGACATAATTGTAGTTATAGATATTTTGGATTTTTTATGAAAACTTAGCTGAGCGACAAATCACTATAAACATCAATCGATGGATAACCATCAGCGTCGATCAACGGCGAGCGATCCGCAAGTTTAAGGATGATTTAAGGAAATTACAAGTTTTACCGAGAAATTCCAAAAAGTTGCACTAGGAGTCCCAGACCGTCTGTTAGACTATTTATTAGGGAAAACAAATGTTTTAGAAGAACAACTTTGTATTACCCTGAAGTAAACTAGTCACTTTGGAAGAGAAAAAGCTTAGGATTGTAAAAAGAGATATGAGCATCATACGAGAGAAGATTTTGAACTCCCTTGTTTTCTTACTTTACTTTGTTTGCTTTGTACTCTTATTTTGTCTAAGTATTATTCAGACCATCATAATGTTTCTTATGAATATGTCTTAATAGTTTTCTTGTTAGATTTAAGTTCTTCAAAAGTTGATTTATGTATTATAGTAGAAAACTGGATAAAAATCCTAAGTTAAGGAAAAATAAGGTATGAATCATGTTTGATCGAGGAAAGCAAACTGAAGATGTACCGGCAGTAAAAAAACTGGGTCGAAGCCTCACAAGTATCTTATATCAAAGTTCTAAAGTCGTTAAATTGCTATGTGTCAGATTCTTCTCTTCACTTGCTTGTTACTTCCGCATTAAGTTAGGAAGAGAGAACGATTAACAAACAAACCGAAACGAACGAACCTAAACGTGTGTTGAAATTGATTGAGGTTTCAACATGAGTACTGTACTAGAATTGCAGCTGGTCCCGTATAAGTTATTTATGTCTTCGTTCAATGCTAAAAAAGGTACTGTTTAGCGTTCACGGGAGACAGAAGAAGAGGTGCTTATTCGTCAATGTACCAAGGATGGTGTGGGGGTAATATTTTAGTTGAAATTAGGCAACAACAACAAAAACGTACGCTTTCTCTACGTGCGCTTTCTCCTTTTCGCTCATCTTGAAAACAACAAAAACAAAATAATCTGAGAAATGAATTCGTTTTGAATTCATTTTGCTGATACACGCTCATTAAAAGTGAATTTTGAATTCGTTTTGCTGATTTATTATCTGAGAAATGATCAACTATTCTACTCCCTTTGTTTCATAATAAGTGTCACTCTAAGTTCATTTTCTTGTTACACAAAGAGTGTTACTTTACAATTCCAATGTAAATTATACTACCTTTCAGCTGAAAATTAATTGCAAACTGCATTGATTTTATAAATAATTTTATTTATCTAAAATACTATTGGTCAAAGAGGTATAATTAATTACAATTTACATATATTTCAACAACTTTCTTAATCTGTATGAAAAATATCACAACGACACTCTTTAAGAAACAGAGGGAGTATTACATATCAACCAAATTCGTGGTATTAGTAACAAGTTTTTGGTTTAAGTTTTCTCCGTGAGTGAAATCTTATACGGTCTTTGTAGTAAAATAGCTTTAAGAGGTTTTTTAGACCTTCTCCAATGTATTTCCCTATTTCTATCTCTAAAATAGAGATGTGTTTTTCTCTAATGTATTCCTCTATTTTTAGAAAAGGAATATTCCTAAAAGATTCTATTTTTATTTTACAACAAATATCTTTTATTTTTATAAGTTGCAAATCAACCCTATTCAATTTTACTTTTATAAGATTTTCATACATTTTTAGTTTTGTTTAAACAAAAGTTTCACTAAAAAGTTTGTTAGGTAAATCAAAAGTGTCATTTTATGTTTATAAAAACTGTATTTTCTTATAAAAATAATTGTTTTTGATATAATTATAAAAGTTTAAAAATTAAAGGACTGTTTTGAAATAAAAAAAGTATGTCTCTATAATAGATGAATGCTATTTTTTCTTCTATTTATAGAGGTGAAAATAGCATTCCTCTATTACAGAGGTAGATATAGCAATGTGTTGTAGCACTTTTTACTCTATTATAGCATTTGGAGGTAAATATAGCAATGGGTTGGAGATGCCCTTAAACCCACATCAAATTCTTACTTTTTGACGAATACAACAGTTACTATTATCTATCTCTCTTTTCTATTAAAACATCATTATGACTCAGTGATATATATGTTATCCAACTATTTTAATAAAACAGAATAAAACTTCTTGTTAATTATTTAAAAAATATTATACAAACAAAAACATAAATATGACTAAAATATAAATATAAAACTAATTAGTAAATTTTTTTAAAAAAATACCCACTTTTTTAAGAGCGAATCATAATCTAGTAAACACTTAAAGTACTATATATTCACACTCTTTCATAAATAGTATCATTTTAATATTTTTATTATTATATAAATTTTATTATTTTAAAATTTCAATAAAATTTATATAATTTACATTTTAGTTTTAATTGTAAAATTATTTTTATTTTATAAATAATTTTATTTAATTCAAAATTATTAGTTAATAATTATAATTATCAAGTAAATAAAAATTATAACCAATTTTAATTTATGTAAAAATATCAGAATAACATTTTCATAGAACGAAAAATATATACTATTGTATAATTTTTTCATCAAACGGGTATTATATTATTCAAACTTAAGGTAATTTAGGAAATCAAAAGGAAAAAAGAACAATCAATGCAGCGCAAGTTCATATGAAAAGATATTACTATCTTGATATCTATGTAAATCTATTCTTCAGCTTACTCAGTTCCTTCGGTTGGAAAAGTTAGATCATATTTCAAGATCTTGAATCATCGAGATTAGATTTTTACAATCGCTGCATGGCACGTCAATAACTGTAACATGCACTTTATTGCCCATGAAATAACTTCGAGCTCTAAGCAAGTGATGATATGTATACCTATGATTTTCATTCTTTGAGTAATAATATCTAATAGCAATGTGCGATGTTTATCACAATGTGTATATATCAATAATAGATCACCACCAGTGAACCTAAAGAATATTTTACTGGAAATATTTCAATAATAAATCATCAATTTAGTTATAATAATATCATTTAAATTATTTTTATGAGATTGGTTATAAATATTTTAATAATAAACCACAAAACTATACAGAGAAATACTCTGAAATAATATAAAAATAATTTTATCAGAAAATAATACTTGACAAAAAAATTACCAAAAGATAAAATTTATTAAAAAATATAAAGACACATATAGTGGAAACTAGATGGATATAGTAGGAAAAAAGAACAAAAAGGTAGACCAGTTTTATGGTTTTATTTTTTATTTTTATTATTTTTAGAAAAGACAACGCTAGGGTTATATTTAGACGTGTATAAAGAGATGAAGCCGGGATGGAGAGGATGGTATGCAGAACATAAGTAAAGAGATTAAATATGTTTTGTAAAGAGTCGCCAAGTCTCCAGACGTTGAGCACAACACACAGCACAGCCTCACAGTCCAATATTGCACAGACAGGTAAATTACTGAAAGAGAAAGTTCAGAAAATCAAAGTTAAGGGATTTTTAACCGCCGAAGAAGGGACGCTGCTGGAGAGCCTAAGTTGGTCAAGACCTCTCGATGTCATTACAGATATCCGCGGCAGATCACTGCTCGTCGAGCTTGTTAGCGCCGAGACTGACACCAGTGAGTAGAAAATATATCAAATTAACATATTTCTCTTATACAAGATTCTAAAAATCTGTCTAGACGCGCTTAGGTGTACGGCAACTAGGTCCTATCCAAAACCATCTTCTTAAAATCCAATTCAAAACCGATTTATACGATTTAAATTGGTTTAAACTGTTTTAAATCGATTAAAATCTGTACGAATCAATCTAAATTAGTCTAAATATATTAAATTAAGCTATAATATTGGGCAATTCTTCTAAATAACATTTTTTTAGGTTTTTGTCACAAAATATCACCAAAAAAGAAAATGACCAAAATATTTCATTTAAGAGGTCAAAAGACTTTGAAACTATTTTTCATATTTTATTTTTAAATTTTTAGTATTTGTTTTTTATTTTATAAAATTTGAAACCTTAATTCCAAAACCCCTTAACTCTAAACCATGGGTTTTGATTAGTTAACTCTAGAGGTATAAATATAAATTAATTTTTTTAATGAAACATTTTGATCATTTTTATTCTTTGTGTGCTATTTGTGAAAGAAAAAATTTAAGTGCTATCTTAGTCTTTTAATATTAGTATAAATTCACAAATTTGTTTAAAGCCCTCCGCCTAGCTATTTCTTAAACATTGGTTTTATAAGAAGAAAAAGGAAGCTAGCTATCATATTTGGAGTAGAGTAGGTAAATGCAACCATGTCTCAATTCATAGTAACAGTAATTATAACCCCACGTGCACACTTGTCAGGGACGATTATGGAGAAGGATCCAGTAGAAGACTATGTACAACGTGTCTGGTTCGAATCCCGTAATGAGAAGTACAAGTGCGTGTTCGACACAGTGGCGGATGTAGAGGGATGGGAAGGGGGGCAGCTGCCCCACATGAATTTTCAAAAATTGTGTGGATAAGTGTTAAAAAAAAAATTTAATGCCCCCTCTGATTTTATGTCCGAACTTTGTATTGCCCCGGGTGAATCTCTCCGCTGGCTCCGCCACTGGTTCGACATGCCCGAAGACTTTGGAACCGTGGGGGCCATCAGGGTTCAAAACCAGCACCGTAGAGAAATGTTCATCAAGGAGATGGAGCTTGAGTTACCCAGCGGCTCCGTTACGTTTACATGTAACTCATGGGTGACCCCCAAGTCTGTCGACCCAACCAAGCGGATATTTTTCTCCAACAAGTCCTACTTGCCTTGGACAACTCCAGAACCTCTTAAAAAGCTGCGGAAGGAGGAGCTGGAGACCTTGCAGGGCAACAACCGCGAGGGAGTTGGTGAATTCGCCAAGTACGAACGCGTTTATGACTATGATGTGTACAACGATGTGGGTGACCCTGAAAAAGATGAAAAACTTTCCCGTCCTGTTATGGGAGGCCTCTCTCATCCATACCCAAGACGGTGCAAGACTGGTCGCAAACCCTGCGACAAAGATCCCTCCTCAGAGAAACGCAAAGGGGAGTTCTATGTCCCCAGAGACGAGGAGTTCTCTACAACAAAGAACATTGCATTCACGGGCAAGGCCGTCTTAGCAGCTCTTCCCGCCGTGTTCCCACAGATAGAGGCTGCTCTGCTTGATCCCAACTTGCCTTTTCCACACTTCAAGTCCATAGAAGATCTCTTTGAAGTTGGCATCGACATTCCCAAGGAAGCTGGCCTTTTACCTATGATCCCCAAACTAATCAAAGTTGTTGCCGAAGCTCCAAATAATCTTCTCCAGTTTGACCCCCCTATTCTTCTTAACAGTACCAATTTCCCTGTCTCTTCTTTAGTCCTCCATTATATTAATCTAATTCACCTACTAGTCTACTACAATTTTATCTGACTTTCCTTTCATTCTGACTTTTGATTTAGAGGATAGATTTTCGTGGATCCGAGATGACGAGTTTGCTCGCCAGACACTTGCAGGCCTTAATCCATATTCCATTCAGCTAGTTAGAGTGAGCTCTATATACGTCATTAAGTAATATTTTAAGTGTTATGCTTGTTCCGATAAAGCAAGATCCATGCATGTGTAATGGTCGGTGGGTGGGAAAAAACATTTTCTGGTTTTAATGAGATTAAGATGTCATTGTTATTCTAGGAGTGGCCGTTGAAAAGCAAACTAGACCCGGCGGTTTATGGTGATCCCAAGTCACTCATTACTCGGGACATTGTGGAAAAAGAAATCAGAGGAGTCATGTCAGTTGATGCCGTAAGATTTAATATCTACATGTTTAACAAAAAAAAGCATATATGAATAATTGCATATAGAGGATTTCCGTAATGAATAATATATGTGCGCAGGCCCTAACGAATAAGAGATTATTCATGTTGGATTATCACGATTTGCTTCTACCGTATGTGAACAAAGTGAGAGAGTTGGATGATACCACCTTATATGCTTCTCGAACACTATTCTTCCTCAGCGATGATAGCACATTGAGGCCTGTTGCCATTGAGTTGACTCGCCCCCAAGATGTCAACAGGCGCCAATGGAGACAGGTCTTCACACCAGGCTATGATGCTACCTCCTGCTGGCTATGGAAGCTTGCTAAGACTCACGCTGTTGCTCATGATGCCGGTTATCATCAGCTTATTTCTCACTGGTATTGAACCCAATAGAATATACTCTCAGACATAAGGTTTTTTAGATAACAAGTTTTGAATTTAACTGCATTTATATTATCTAAATATTAAAACTGAAATATGTTTTGGTACTATTTAGAAATATTGATAACAGAATAAATGAAAACTGTTTGGAAACATAGAGCAGATTAAATATTTTATTTTATTAATACATTCAGTTATTACATTTACAATAAATTAGTTACTTCATTTTTATATTTTCTTTTACTTAAAAATTCTATCACTGCATTAAAATCAATTTAAATTAATTAATTACAATGATTGTTGTTTTTTATGGTGAAAATAAAAACACAAACTGAAGTATATGATATATATTATATAAAACATTTTTAAATATAGTATTACCTTATTTATTTTAGTCAAATATAAAAATTTTGAGAGTTCAGTTTTCCAAAAAAAAAAAAAAAAAATATCATAAATTTTTATAAAACCATCGGTTTATGAATTTACGTTTAGCACATGTTACATTACATGGGCGCGGCACAGATCAAGTTCTAGTTCAAACTAAAACTGAAGATTAAGTATTTCCTTTTATTGACAAATATCATAAATTTAACATTAATTCGTAGAAAACTAATGCAAAAAATAAAAAAAATTAGTATGTCGTTTCATTACAAATAAATTAACAAAAAAATGTTAATAATAAATAGTACAATTATATCAAATTGCATCAAGTTATATTTTTTAAATTATAATATTATGTACAAATAAAAAAATTATTATCAAACATCTATATTATAAAATAATATATTCTACTATATATTTAAATTACAAAATATAAAAAATATACATGAAATCTTTTTTTATAAAATCATCAGAGTTTAAGTTGAACACAAGTTAAATCAAACATTCGCCGGAGGTCACGTATCAAGTTCTAGTACATATTAATTCCATTCACATATGTTACTATATCGCTAACTAGTAATGGAGATGGAAATTTTTACAGGTTGAGGACTCATTGTTGTATGGAACCATACATAATAGCTGCAAACAGACAACTAAGTGCCATGCATCCTATCTATAGGCTTTTGCATCCCCACTTCCGCTACACCATGGAGATCAACGCTCGCGCACGCCAAAGTCTCATCAACGCAGGTGGAATCATTGAAACGTGTTTCTGGCCAGGCAAATATTCACTAGAGCTAAGTTCGGACGTCTATGCTAAACTATGGAGGTTCGACAGGGAAGGTTTACCTGCAGACCTCATCAGCAGGTAATTTTTAGGGTTCTGCCTCTCTTGTGAAATATTTTGTATATATTTTCACACAACAATTAAATTGCTAATTAAGCAAACAAAAAAGCATTGGAACATTAAAAATTGTCCATTGACAGGGGATGGCTGTGGAAGATGAGGCCGCAGAACATGGATTGCGGCTTACGATACCAGACTACCCATTTGCAAATGACGGATTAATGTTGTGGGATGCACTTAAGGAATGGATCACAGAATATGTGAAGCACTATTATCCAGATGTGGCAATGATCATGTTGGATGATGAACTCCAAGCATGGTGGAATGAAGTGAGGAACATAGGGCATGGAGACAAGAAAGACGAACCATGGTGGCCTGTCCTCAGAACACAAGATGACTTGATAGGCGTGGTGACTACGATTGCGTGGGTGGCCTCAGGTCACCATGCAGCTGTAAATTTTGGACAGTACGGGTATGGAGGGTACTTTCCCAACCGACCAACCACAACAAGGATAAGAATGCCAGTGGAAGAGCCAACAGAGGAAGAGCTAAAAGAGTTCTATGAGGAGCCAGAGAAGGTGTTGCTGAAGACATTCCCGTCGCAGAAGCAGGCGACGCAACTGATGGTGACTCTGGATCTTCTTTCGACCCATTCACCAGACGAAGAGTATCTGGGAAAAGAGCCAGAATCGTCTTGGGCCAACGATCCTGTCATCTTTGATGCCTACAAACGATTCAAAGGCAGGCTCCAGCATCTAGAAGAGGTGATAGATGAGAGGAACGTGAACGTTTCTCTAAAGAACAGAGCTGGAGCAGGTGTTGTTAAGTACGAGCTGTTGAGGCCCCTCCCTAAACCCGGTGTCACCGGAATGGGTGTTCCCTATAGTGTTTCTATCTAATGCATTATTGTTTCTCTAAAAAAGTAAAGGATGTGAACGGTCCATTTCCCTTATTGTTTTTGTAATTCTAAATCTCAATGGCCATGAATACCAAAGCCAATGTCGTTTTTGTATCATGTTAATCCAATATTTAGATATTATATCCAAATATTGTTCGTTTTTTGTACTTTGTATTATCAGCCGGATGTAATATCTAAATGCAAAGTTGTTAGTTTTTATTTTATAATTGATTATTTAACGTGTTTTTCGGATTTTTTTTTTTTTTTTGCAAAACTGCAATTGTGTTTTTCGTCAAAACTATAAAATTAAAATTTTCACGAAAAGTAAAAATCTTATTTTCAAAAAGACATGCTTTTTATTCTTAACAAAATCAATTATTGTATTCTAATAAACATATCTAAAACCAATTTTGCATTTTGGCCGGAAAATAAGATTTTTCATTTTTCACGTAAAATTTAATTTTGTGGTTTTGAAAAAAACACAATTGCAGATTTACAAAAAAAAAAGATGTTTTTATTGTTTTGGCAGAAACTACAATTTTGCGGTCCTATGAAAAAATGCGATTTTGTGGTTTTAGTAGTAAACTTCAATTTTGTGGTGTTAGCGGAAAATTTCAATTTGGTGATTTTGTCAAGAAAACTTGATTTTACGATTTTCCGGTGTTGACAGGTAAACCTGATAGGAAACCCCTTTTTTGGCGGAAAAGACGTTATTCTGGGTTTTGACGAGGAAACATAATTTTTCGGTTTTGGTGGGAAAATTTGATTGTGAAATTTTGACATGATAATTTGATTATATTTTTTGGCAGGAAAATCCAATTTTGCGGGTTTGGAAAAGAACCCCAATTTTGTGTGTGTTTGGGAGAAAACGTAATTTTACGGTTTTGACGAGAAAGTGTGATTTTACAGTTTTAGTGAAAAATACGATTTACTATTTTTGTAAAAAATATTTTTTTTTTTCAAAAAGTGATTTTATGGTTTTGAGGAAAAAAATTATTTTCCAATATCTTAAAAATATAATAATCCCTACTAATCTTATATAATAAAGTTGAGTTTTTTTTTCTCCTTGAGGGGAAAAATGCCATGTGGCATTCTCCTTTTAATAATTAAAAATTTTCTC
This sequence comes from Raphanus sativus, assembly GCF_000801105.2. Taxonomy (NCBI): domain Eukaryota; kingdom Viridiplantae; phylum Streptophyta; class Magnoliopsida; order Brassicales; family Brassicaceae; genus Raphanus; species Raphanus sativus. The sequence continues at coordinate 9,271,300 of NC_079512.1, read as the reverse complement.
AACTTTATTTAATGAGTTTTGGTGTTAATTGTTACTAGGTGTTAGTTTATTTTTGTTATTGACAATTTATTACAATGATGTTTTAATTTTAGATTGAAAGTTTAATTTATTATGAATTTTATGTCTTGATTTTCTTTAGATTTCATAACTCTTATGTTACATATTTTTAAAAAATATTTTTTAACTATTTCTTAATGTTTTGTATGTCAAATAAAAATACAAAAATGGAAACTAAAGTTAATTATTTTCAAAAAAAATTAAACATAAAATAGATACATATCCAAACTATTACTTTATGTTTGAAAACATTTAAAATATTAACTTTAGTTTTTATATATTTATTTTCATAGCTAATATATTATCTTATAATAAAACTAATTCATTTACTAAACCGCGGTTCACCCACGGTTGATCCAATGATACAAAGACCCGGTAAATCGTCTGATTCAGTGTCCGGGTCGGGTGTCAAAACATTGGTTTATAGGATTTCTTTATATTTGATGTTGACGATGGAAAATGGAGTCTCTACGATTTCCCTTCTTTAATGCAATCGGCGTAACCGCCATATAATCAATCTAGAAATTCCACTCATCCCACTCTAATAATGTTTAGTAACTGATGACGATTCAAGTCCAAAAGACTAACATTTGATCTATTGGTATTGGCACATGAACTCTATGGTATCTTCCCATGTTACAATATGCAAGGAAACCAATAACTTCCCTGATGCATGCTATCTGTGTTTACATTTTAAAAACCGTGAACATGATTAATATACTCTTAAAACTTAATCAAACAAAAAAAGAATCATTACTTCCAATCTGAGAGAAATTTAAAAACGTTGTCTGGTTGCTAAAGTTATTTAAAATTGATGTAAACCACACACCACCCTCACCATTAATCCTTTGCACCAGACTAACCATTTATTCAAAACCATTACTAAATGAGCAACAAGTCAGCAAGTCCGAATGTCACAAATAGTTAGAAATTGTCTTTCTCATGATCGTTATAGATGCTAACATCTCATTTACTAATTAACAAATTGATTTTTTTACTAAGAAGATTTGGTGAAATTATTCCATTCCGGTTAAAATAGAAGTTGTCAATTGAATAGAGGAGTTTAGAAACCATTTATATAGTTTTTAGCTAAAAAACATATTCACATTCATATTAAGATTCGTTGATATTTCTAAATAAAGGTGGACAAACAAGAATTTCGTTATGAACACACACAAAATCTTCCATTATAACAAAACTAATATAGAAAATAATTTTATGTTTCTTATTTTAAGATACATCTTTTTGAGAGACCTTGAAACTAAAGTAACAAAATACAATTCGCACTCTATATTTTAAAAGTCAACATGGTAATTTTAAAAATATATATTAGATACTCACCAATTATTTTATCAAAAAATGACACTTCACCCATATTTTTTTATAAAATTTATAAAATTTGAACAATATTACATCTTTCTATTATTTGAACTAAATATATTAGTAAAATTTTTATAGTTCATATATAGTTACTTTAATAATTAATAATATAAATATGTTTTCTATATAAAACATCAAATTTGTTTATGACTATCGGCTTTTTATTCTATTTTTATTAAATCGATTAGTAAACAACCACTTATCCTATTCCACTTTGAACTAAACAGCTTCAAACAAGATCACTAACCAATATCAATAAAGATCAGAAAATATCATTTTTAATATATTTTTATTTTCATATTTAACATATTTTATTTGTTAAGACCATATAATAATTTATATATTTATGTAAAAGTATAACATACGAACCCGGCGCGTACCGCCGGAACATCACTAGTAATTAATATAAACTAGTTATCTTTTATATTCATATTGAAAGGTATTTAAGTCTTTTGAATTTTGAGATGCAAATGCTGAATCCCAACCTTACATTTTTTGCATATCAAATATCTAAATTTTCTAGATGTTGTGGATTTTACATCCAGATGTATCATCTAGATGATAGTGTAATTGTTTCGAAACGAACAATATCTGAATATTTACATTCATATACAGCATCCAGCATAAAAAACGAACATGGCCCAAATCTTTTGTTTACTAAAATTCTTTTGGATAGTTAAGTGTGTTCGACTTAGTAAAACTTTTGATTGTATACCTATGTACAACTTAGTAAAAGCTTTGAATTGGATTGTTTTATTTTTGTATGGAGTGCAGGTTGCAGAGGAGGAAATTGAAGCAATGAAACTCTTGAAAATGTACTTTCCTCTACTCGAGTATGTGAAAGTAATTAACATTTCATTTAAGTGTTACATCGGTAAGAGACTAAGACGATAAGTCTTCTAACGAAGAAGTTGAATCAGACGGAGATGGACTGGTTCTACAAGCACACATAGTTGAAACATTTATTTCATTTGAAAAAAAAACACAACACAAGTGGATGGGAATGTGGATGCTTGTTCTTAGGACAGCTAAAGTACAGAAGGAAATGGAGTTATGGTTAATTTTCATTAGTGTTCCAATCCGAAACTCTCTCAGATAAATGAGTCTTATTTTGGGACCAAACTGCCATGACTATCCCAACAACTATGAACGGATGGGTAGTACATCCTTCATCGAGAAGCATTTTGAAACATGAAAGAAGATAACATTCGACTTTGTGGGGAAGAAGCTGCTGCAATGAAAAACCTCAAGATAGTAGTTTTGTACTTCTTGTCCAATGTCATCATGGGACCAAAAAATCTGGAAAAGATGCACCGTCTGTGGAAGGTTTCTTCCTCAAAGTTGTCAATGATCTAGATATGTGCACAACATTCCCCTGAGAATGTTTTGCATTCCAGAAGAACTTGGATGATGTGTCTTGGTTATTGGAGAAGTCCCAAGGGTTGCAGCAACAAATCAGTTATTTCAACCTTTAGTATTCTTTTGAAGGTATTTCCAAAAAAATTCGCGGAATGACCAATTTATATATGTATAACTTGGTACAACATAGTAAACTTTGTTCATTATGTTGTTGTTTTTCTAGCTTTTGGCATTTGAGTCAATTTCTAGTATTGAGGAACCATTAGGTCCATTACTGTAAGAAGGTGGACGATGCAGATGCAAACACAACTAAGGTAATACATTCTTTTATGTGTTATTAAGTATCAGTATGTATAACCGAATTTGAGTTAAATTGTATTTTTTGTATACGCAGGATATTGAGAGTATTTTGGAAGAAACATTTGCTGAAAAAAATTGTTATAGAAGAATCATGAGGAAGAAGAGTGCTAAAATTAAAAATTAAGAAGCCCTTGCTCAAAAAAAAAAAAGAAGAGTGCTAAAATGTGAATGATAAAGATGATGTAGTTGTTGATCGTCGAACCAAGAATATACTTGGGGAAGAAAAAAATCTAGTTTGAAGAAATATACAACACTAGTCTGAGCTTTCCTTAATCTGAGTTGTCTTCCTCCTGACATCTCTTCACGGTCAGCACGAGAACCTACTGGTGTGTCCGATTTTTTACTTTATTTCGTTTTATTTGAACTCTCACTGTAGTCCTTTCTATTTCTTCTCCCTCCCAATCCTCCTTTTTGAGGTGTGTTTTTTGGAGGTTTTTGTACTCTTTTAGATTATCAATGCAATCAGCGTCAAAAAAAGAGACTACTCTGCCTGTATAGTGCAGATAGAAGTTCTATGTGCTTGTGCGCTTGTGGTATTACTTGAACATTAGTGTAAGTTATGAAGATCAAGCTATTCATGACCTAATGCAGTTAGATTCACTGGTTCACAGACTTAAATACAGTAATGGCAAGGAAACATTGACTCTTAATGAAGTAACTAGTTCTGCATATGCCAAGAAAGTTGAGCCAGAGGCAAAAGGACTTATTGCCTGAAATAAAAACACATCAATTTCAACAAACACATAACTAACATATCAAGAACTTGCACAAACAAGACTGTATTTATCTATCTCATCGTGTCACTACCGAGACACATTTATAGCTCCGGCCTTCTTCACGGCCTGCCACACATTATTATATTTTTATAAGATACATTTATATAAGCCTGTCTTTGCAGTTTGTGACTTCTGTAAGGAAGAGAATGAGTTTTTTCTTTCACTGGTTCCCTGAGATGGGAGCGTCACGGCCTCTCTTGAAATCATCCCAACCTTTGACCCAGGGCTGTCCAGCTTCTGCACGCGTCTCTGGTGCTGCATGCTTGTTCAGATTCGTCATGACTTTCTTGTGCAACGCCAAGAATACCTTTTAATCATCACAACAAAGGCTTGATCAAGTCATTGAATATTTCTGATTTTTCAATAAATATGATATTAATCAAAGAGGTTAACTAAGTCTCACCGGATTTGAGCTCACTATCTCCGGAGGCTGTTCCTGAGCAGTTAGCCATTTCCACAGATCAGGGTTCTCCTGCAGAGAGCCAATAGATTATGTTTCAGATTCACGATTCATAGAGGCCGTCACTAACAGAATCATGTTTTCACCATCTGCTTTTTAGAAAATCTGTACTATTGTGTATGTTCTCTAAACTAAGGCAAATCATTTAACTACAGAAACTCTTATACAACATCATTTCGAGACTATAATCACTCAAACAGTCTCATAACTACCACAACACATTAATATAACTAAACAATTAACCCGTACTATTCAAAAAAAAAAACTAACCCCACGATCTTGTGAGAAGATATATATATATATATATATATATATATTTTTTTTTTTTTGAACAAAGTTGTGAGCAGATATATATAACTACAGAAACTCTTATACAATTCTCAAAATAATGGGCAGATTACATATACAAAAATGAGATTTCATATGAAGAAAACTATATGAAATTTAAAAAAACCTATGAGAGATGAAATAGAGACAAAAGAAACATTACCAAATCGAGGACATGAATTAGGGATTTGACAGTGGTTTCGTCCATGGAATCAACATTCTCCTCAACCCAGTTACCCAAAACCAGATCAAGTTCCAGAAAACCTCGTTGCTTGCTCCTATACAACAATCTATTCACACGAAAAAAGAACTCAATAAACCAAACCAAACATTATATTTTCTTGTTCGTAAATGGACCACCATACCTGTTGATCGTTATCCTCTTCTTCTCTTCGTTAGAGAGATCAATCTCAAAGTTTTGTGGACTCGTCGTGTTCCCGGAGAAGAACCTCGCCCCCAAATCAACTCGATTTCTAAAAAGCAAATCAACGGAAACAAATTAACGAAACAAAATCATATTCTCAGACGGGGATGACAAAATTTGACTACCGGAAAACGGGATGGGCTCGTGTTGCGGCGGCAGGAGTGACGGATCTCCGGCTAATTACCGCGGTGGAGCGGATGATCCGATGGACGTTGATCAAACTTTTTCGGCTGGCCATTTTTTTTTGCGTTTTTGTTCTTTTGGGTAGCGGCGAATGAGGGAAGACGGCGAAGTTTGTATTTTGTAATGAGACGAACAACAAAAGTGGTACTACCGTCCGTGGCCCTCTCCTGGCCACATAGGAATATAGTTTCGTTAAACTGAAAAAAAGAAAGTATAAAAAGAAATACCTTAGGATAATCCTAAAAAGTTTCTATCACAAAAGAGCTTGTAAATAATTATAACCAATCTAGATAATAAGTAATATTTACAAAATAGTAAGTAAATACATAAAAATGAAAAGTATTAAAACAAGAAAATATATTTTAATGATTCTTCAAGTTAAAATATAATTAGTTTTTATAAATTGAAGTATGATACATATTTAAAAACATCGAAATATAATATAGTTTATCATCATTTGTATTTTTTGAAAAACAATTAAGTTATTTATTACAAAATTTTCAGTGTGAACTTTTTTGAAAAATTCCAAATATTATATATACGAATAATCTGAAATTTTAGTATATGATTAGTAAAATTTTTTATTCTATTTTAAAAATATTAAGTTTAAGAAAAATGATAGATGACATACAAATTGCTATTAAATATTTATTATGCAATATCATTAATTTTTATAAATATGTTTTAATTACATGATAAACTTATGTTGCTTTATTTAACAAAAAAAGAATGAGGAGAAATTACCAAAAATATCTAATTCATAATATCAGTTTTCTTTTTTACATATTACAAAATATCCCCGGCAGGTCGGAATTTTGTTCTTCTCCGATTTTAACATTTTTACCCTTTACATATTCATAAATGTGTTACGACAAAATGGTTAGTCTCTAAAACATTTAGATTTCCGTATAAACCACACAAAACCAAAACCTCAGAAACCACAACCTCCTCCTATACTTTCAAATTAGATGATAAACCGCGTCTTGCGCGGGGTGAACTTTTTTAAATATGTTGTATCTAAATAAATAATACATTTTTTTTGTTATCAATAATTTTTTTTACATTTGATTAGGGATGACATGTAGGTAGGTATCATTTGGTTTGGTTAGGTTCGGTTTGGATCTTTGCAAATTTGGTTCGAATCTTTATATGTTCAGTTTGGTCTTAGATTCAGATAACCCATTTAATTTTTTTAAAAACTTAAAGTTCATATATACTTTAAATTTCTCAAAACATAAAAATAAAAAATAATATGTTACATATAAATTTGAATAATGTATACCAAAATACTTAAATTTAACATAAAAATTGGTTTAACTTAAATATTTGGATAGAAAATGAATAGATATTTTCAGTATTTTGGTATTTTGAGTAATGTTTAGTTATTTTAAATATATAATTTTTACTATTTTTATATATTTCTAAATATTTTGGACAATTTAAAAACATCTTAAGTATTTTGTATATTTCTTTTAGATATTAATTTTTTAAATAATATATTTAAGTATATAAATTTGGTTCGAATATACTCGGATACCCAAAATATTTTGGTCCGAATCGGATTCGGTTTTGGTTTTTAGATACCAAAATTTTAAACATGTTCAGATATCTAACCAAATTGATTAAAGTTCTATACTATTTTCTAGATTGGATTTGGTTCGGTTATTTGGATTCAGATTTTTTTCCCAACCATATATTTTTTATTGTAACCAAATTTTAAATGAAAGTGACGATGGTTCATACTGATTTTGGGTATGCAACAATTTTTAAACCAAAACACTTTCTTTTATGTACGTGATTTATTTAGTTAATCATTAAAAATGTTCAAGACCCATTAAAAACGATAGGCTGAACTGAAAAAAAGTTACCATTGATCACAAAATTTTCAATGTGAGGCTTGTACCATTTTTAGTAATTTATAATCATTTTAAAAAATTCGAAATACAACATATAAGAAAAAATATAATCTTTTTATTATATGCTTAATGTGATTGTTTAATTTATTTTAACAAATAAAATTAAACGAAAAGTATAAAGGATAAAAAATTATTATCAAATCTTTATTATTCATAATCATTAATGGTGATATATATGTCAATCATATTAGGAAGTTCCGTAGCTTTTATTTAAGAAAATAATAGAAAATATTCTTTTGTATATTAATAATTGATTTAATAGTTATTTAATAAAAAGTAAAAACTATAATATATGTGTAGATGGACAAACTTATTTTTCTAACAATCTTCAGAATAATTCTCATATGACACGTGGCTACCAACAATGTTGCAATGTTCGAGGATTAATATGTAGGGATACCGTAAAACCAAAACGAAGCTTAAAAGTAAATGTTTCAGATTGTAGAAACAGACAAGAATCTATAGAAGCTCAGCTTCATTCTTCGAACACTCACTGGACCAGAAGTTTAACATCAGGCTCAGGGACGGTTTCTCCTGTCTTACCAATAATCATTGCAAGAACACAACCCATCTTCAAACCTATGAAACCGTATCCGATCCCTGATTATAATCACTCTATTCAACAACTTGGACACTGATTTGATCCAGTTGTGGCAATCACTACACATCCTTATATTCTTCTGAACCCTAACTTCCGATCCTGGACTACTCTTCAAGATACCATACGCCAACGCAAGCTTCTCGCTATGGTAGTTCAAGTTCTCCTCTTTCTCCTCTTCAGAAACATCCATCAACACCAAATCAGTATCAGGCACAAAGCCTCGAGACTTTGTTCTCTGCATCAGCTCTTCCAGCAGTTTGTATATAGCCTCTGTCTCCGTATGAGATGTATCTCCTGCTTTAAACCGATGTATCACTCCTCTCAACTCCACCCAACTCTTTCCTTTCGCTTTACGGATTCCTTTTTGCTTCATCAGCTCTCTCACCTTCTCTGCGCTCTCCCATTTCTTCGTGGAGCTGTACATGTTGGAGAGCAACACATAGTCTCCACTCCTCGCCTTTGAAAGATTCCGCATCGCGGTTTCCGCCACCTCGGGGTTCTTGTGAGTTCTAGAGGAGCTAAGAAGAGACCTCCATATCACCAAATCCGGCTCGACAGGCATTGATTCTATCAACTCATAAGCCTCTTTTACCTTCCCTGCTCGTCCTAGCAGGTCAACCATGGCTCCGTAGTGCTCAACCTTCCGCTCTATTGAATACCTCTGACTCATCAGATCAAAGTACGCTTTCCCTTCTTCAAGCAAACCGCAATGGCTACACGCTGTTAACACCCCAAGAAACGTTATTGAATCCGGCGAAACATGTTCCATCTCTGAAAACACTCTGATCGCTTCTGTGGCAAGTCCATGAGCCGCGAAACCTGTGATCATAGCGTTCCAAACAGACACATCGTCTCTTCTAACTCCATAGAAAACCTCTCTGGACGCTTCAATATCTCCGCACTTCGCGTACACGTCGACAAGTGCAGTACACAGTATCGGATTAAGCTCAACCCCACTCTCACTCATCAACGAATGCACCCACTTAGCATGATGCAAGTCTCCAAGACGAGCGCAAGCCGATAAAGCGGAAGCGAAACTGAACTTATTCGGTTTAATATCGGAGAAACAAAGCATATCCTTAAGAGTTTTCAAAGCTTCTTCGTATTGAACATTCCTGACGTAACCACCGATCATCAAGTTCCAAGTGATGACATTATGATTATTATCACTCGCTTTACGAAGAACCTTCTTAGCCAAACCGCACTCACCGTTTATCATAAGACTCTCGATGATTAGGTTTGTGTTAGAGACGCTAGGAGAGGATGAGAGGAAGTAAATGAGAAGGCGGCGAGCGATGTGTGAGAGGTTGCAGCGTCTGTAAGCTGTAAGGATGGAGGCGACAAGAGTTGGGTATGTTCCGTAGCCGAGTTTGAAGATGTGAGCATGTGCTTGGAGAACGCATTTGGAATGTGATGGAGATTTGCATGATTCAACAACTTGTTTCAACAACCGGTGATGATCTACCAAAAACAACATCAAATCGAAAATCACCACGAAATGTCTGGTCCGAATTTGAAAAAAAAAGGGAAGAGCGTTTTCTTACCGGCGAGGGTAAAGTGGTTTGAAGCGGAAGACGAGGAGAGAGAGGTGGCGGAGAATCTTCTGATTGTGGAGATGGAAATGGAGATTCTCTGCATCTCTCTTAAACCCTTTCGCTCGCTCGAGTTGAAGCGATTTTCTAATTTCCGAGTTTAGTCTCGGCTTTTTTTTTGGGTGAGACTTTTTTTTTAGGAAGATTACTCAAATAACACTAATCTTTGTTTTTATTACTAGGCTAACACTTCTTTTTTTTATTTACAAGACTGTTTTTTGTACCCAAATTACCCTCCCGTTCTTTGTTAACAAAATTTATATTTACCAAAAATGTCATTACTATTTTATTTTAAAAACACAATTATTTTCGAAATTGGTAAAAATTATGCCGTTGAAAACCTGCGATACATGATGACAAATTTATTAATTTCTGGCAAATTTATTTTCTCCCGCAGATTTATCACGGCAGACTTAGTATCGTTATAGACTTTTATAAAAAATCTGCCATACATTACAACATATATATTCAAATTAGCAGATTTTTTAAGCTGGCAGATTTTTATAACAGATTTTTGATCCCATGATAGCAGGTTCTTAATATGTGGAAGACTTTTTTCGGATCTATGATTTTTTTGGCAGACTTTTTATATCTCGGCAGATTTTCTATATTCATGATGGCAAACTTATATTATCTTACTTGAACTTATGATGACAGGTTTGTAATATGTCGTAGACTTTTACAATGGCATGCATATTATTCTCATAGACTTTTTATAATCTGGCAGATTTTCGTGGTTATGAGATCACAAACTTATATTTTCTTTTTTATAAACAACAAACTTTTTGAATCAGTATATTTCATTACAGATTTATAAGCTAAATACAAAACTAACTTTTACGTGATAGCAAATTTTACTGGACGTTAAAACAGACTTTCAAGGAGTTATACAAAACTGACTCTTATTTGTAGAGATGCTCTATTGACAGCTGCCGGTTAAAGCAAAAGTTGCACTGTTTCTAATCATCCGTTCATGTCTCAGTGGCACTTGCCAAACAGTCACTTAGACCCTTCACTCACAGAGGAGTTCACCGAACCAGATAACAACAACATCAAAGAGTTTCTTCACAAAGATAACAACGTCAAAGAGTTTGGCTGCAGAGACAAAAGTGAAGGAGGAGATTTGGGGAGGACATGGTTTCATAACTTGCAAGTTGAAACACACGATTTTGGGGTTGAAATTAAAAGGATATTGTTCCAAAGCTCGCTGAGAAGCTGTTATAGATCTTACACAATGAGATTGAGACAAGAACCATTATAGCACTACTACATTCAATTAAAATGTCATGATAGTTGTCTGTCTATAGAAAGATTTGTGTCTCGATTCTTTTTGTAACGATTAACAATGATTGAACCAGAGCAATAAGCAAGTCTTACCGTTTACGTTTACAAAATACACCAAAGTGTAAGCTATGTTGCGATCTTAACAGTCTCAAAGAAAACATCAGAGTCAGACATTAACATAGTTGTGTAACACTTGTGCACACTCTAAAGTTAGACCAAAATCCCAATCGCCATGAAAGAGTAGATAAATCTACATTTGAATTAGAAAATTAAAGATTCAAGTTCATTACCCTTGTGAATCAAAACTTTAAGTGGGAGAGAAGGGTGAGAAGAAGATCGAGTCTGGGCAAAATCGAGTCAAAACGCAGAGATTAATCAAGAGATTTAGGGTTCATGTAAAAGAGGCTGTCGAAAGGGAATTTTTTTTTCGTTTTGTTTATGACTGTTTTTAATTACTACCCTGTATTTTTAATTGTTTAGGAATATTTTTTTAAATTTGGTTTAATTCATTTATAATTGGGGTATTTTGGACTTTGACTTGCTTTTTCTTTCTTTCTATGTTTTTGTATGTTATTCTAGTAATTACACAAAAGATGTGTGTTATTATAAGTAATTTATCTTTTTTTTTTGTATTTTCCTTCTACTGTATATGATGGGCCCGGGCATTCGGTATCTTTTCAGATTGGATATGACCCATTTAGAGTATTGATTTCTTGAAATTTTGAAAAAAGTGCGATTCAGATATTTGGTTAATTTAGTTAATAATCAGTATTTTTAGACTATTTAGTTATTTAGAAATTAAATACAATTAATTTTTGTGGGTATATAATTTTATTTTAAAATTTTGGATACCTATGATTCTGGTTCAATTTTTTTTTTTTTTTGGTTTTAGAGATATAGGATTTACTTGGTTATTTATGAATTAGGTTGACATTTGGTTTTGGTTCGTTGGTTCCAAATAAATGTATCCAAGTCTATAAAATATTTTATATAGAAAATAGGGGTAGACGTTCGAGTACCCATATGGTTTCTGTTAGGATCTATGCGAGTTTCGGATTTTCGCGGTTAAATATTTCAGTTCTATTCGGTATTTTTTTTAATTTTAGTTCGGTTCGAATAACCCATTTAAATTACTTTAAAAATCTTAAAATTTATATATACTGTAAATTTCATAAATATAAAAACAAAATAATAGATAACATATAAATTTGAATAATATATGCCAAAATACCTAATCTAAACCAAAAATAGTTTAGTTTGAATAAAATAATATATAGCATACAAATTAAGTCAACAAAACTATAATGCGGGTTTCAATTATCTCAAATCCTTAACAAATAATTCAATCAATAATACCCGTGGGGGAACACACGATCTCTCATGATGAAGCAGTTATCTTGCGTTTGAAGGAAAAATTTGGGTTTAAATATCCATTTGAAAGACAAGCAACTTCTCACTTTCTTTCACTCTTCCTTGCAAAATTACTCTTTTTCTTCTGGAAATTTTCGGATTGTGTGTTCATAATGGCTGATGGTATTAGAAGGGCTATGCAAGACATCGATCTGGGGGTTAATGATGAGCCTTTTGTAATGCCTCAGGCGGTAGTACAACAAGCGGCTGCAGAGAACAGATTTATTCTGGTGGGGCGTCCGGTGATGCCAAGAAGACAGAATCTGCGTGCCATCTTAGCGGTGATGCCTCACACTTGGGGTCTGGAAGGTTTAGTTCGGGGAAGAATTACTGAGGGCAGAAGATTCCAGTTTGTGTTTCCTTCGGAGGAAGCCATGGAAACAGTGATTCGAAGGGGTCCTTGGTCTTATGCTGAGAGAATGCTGGTTCTTCAGCGATGGACTCCTTTAATGGATATGGAGCTTCTCAACTTCATTCCTTTTTGGATACAGATAAGAGGAATCCCTCTGCAGTTCATGAACCGTGAAGTAATTGTTAATGTTGCGCGTGCTATGCGACAACAATACATCCAGATGGACTACAATGAAGAGAATGGTGGGAGACAAGATTTCGTCAGGGTCAGGCTGAACTGGAACATCAATCAACCGTTGAGGTTTCAGAGAAACTTTCAGTTCACTCCTGGAGTTAATACGTTGCTACGCTTTCAGTATGAGAGACTGCGAGGTTTCTGTGAACTTTGTGGGCTAATCACTCATGACACAGGAGCGTGCGTCATCAACAATGGAGGTCCTGGTCCTGGTGGTGATGATGGAAACAATAGTGCAGAGGACAATGACGAAGCGGATGATGAAGTGGAGATGATTCCAAATCAGGGGATTATCATAGAGGAAATAGGTGATGAAGATGAGGTTGCAGAACCAGATCCCGTGGCTGATCAGATTCAAGAGGAGTACGAGAGGAATGTAGCTGCTCTAGAAGAAGAGAATGATGATGATGAACTATGGAATGGACCTGCAAGGACAACCATGTTTACTTCTGAGATGGAGAGAGACCTTGTGGATCCAGCTGTTTTCAACAGAGGCTACAACAACGCTGATATCGGTTTGAAAAGGAAAGATTGGTTGCGCTCTGCAAATGGTAATGCTTCTAAGTTTGAAAAGGGAGAGACTAGTGGAACCAGTGCTGCAAAGCGTTTGAGAGAGTCACCGGTTGAGGCTCCTGCAGAAGCAATGGAGGATGATAAGGAGACTGATGATGCAACTGACATGGTGAGAGGCGCGGTGGGCCCTGAACCACCACTACCACCATGAGGACAGCCTGTTGGAACTGCCGAGGTCTAGGCAATGACTCGACAGTTCGACGCCTTAAGGAGATAAATCGGAAGTATCTCCTGGACATAATATGCCTCTCCGAAACAAAACAGCAGGATGATCTCATTCGAGATGTTGGTGCTCAGTTAGATTGCTTATCTTATTTTTCAGTTCCTCCTTTGGGTTTTAGTGGTGGTTTAGTTATCTATTGGAAATCTCATGTACAGTTGCAAGTCCTCTTTCATTCTCCTAATCTGATCGATTGTAAAGTTCAAATCAATGAAAGTATTTTCTATTTGTCCTTTGTGTACGGTAACCCAAATACAAGTCTCAGACATCATACATGGGAGAAGTTAGAGCGTTTGGCTGTCAACAGAAGGAATGAATCATGGATGGCTCTTGGAGATTTTAATGAAATATTGGGTAATCACGAGAAATCTGGAGGAAGAATACGACCTGAAGCTTCTTTTTCTGATTTCAGAGCAATGATGAGGAGTTGTGCTTTTACTGATCTTCCTACAGTTGGAAATCGTTTTTCTTGGGCTGGGAAAAGGGGTGATGATGTGGTTCAATGTTGTCTGGATAGAGTCATGGCTAATCCTACTTGGTTGTCGGAATTTCCAGCATCAGAGACAGTTTTTTTGGAGCTGGGAGAATCTGATCATCGACCACTAGTTACATATCTTTCTGCTGAAAGAGAAAGACCAAGAAGACAGTTTTGTTATGATAGTAGACTGGTAGACAAGGAAGGATTTGGCTCAACAGTACACAGGGGATGGAAGGGAACTGGTCAATCAAGCTTTGTTCAGATTCCTCTTATGCAGAGAATTAGTAGATGTCGACAGCAAATAGTTACTTGGAAAAGAAGTAACAGAACAAATGCAGAGGAAAGAATTAAAATTCTTCGTGGGAAGCTAGATACTGCTATGAGTTCTACTACTGTCACACAAGAGGAAACAAGTATGATTAAAGAAGACTTAAATCAGGCTTATCTTGAGGAGGAGATTTTTTGGAAGCAGAAAAGCCGAGTGATGTGGTTGAGAGCAGGTGATAAAAATACAAAATACTTTCATAGTGTTTCACGAGCAAGGAGAACACGATGTACCCTTTCTTCTATCCAAGATGATAATGGGGTGATTCACAGAGGACATAAGAATATAGCACTGGTAGCTACCAATTATTTTCACAATCTCTATGCTTCACAGAGTGATGTCAGTACGTTCTTCCCTCATGTTTTTCAAGATTTCACTCAAAGAGTCAGTGATACTATGAATGAGGATCTTATCAGAGATATCACAGAAGAGGAAGTGAGAACAGCTATCTTTGAAATTGGTCCTCATAAAGCTCCAGGACCAGATGGTTTTCCTGCTGTTTTCTATCATCAACACTGGGATTTGGTCAAAGATGATATCATGAGAGAGATAAGGAAATTTTTCAATGATGATGGTTTTGATGAAGCTCTGAATCGAACTAATATTTGCTTAATACCCAAGGTGTACCCGCCGACTGGTATGTCTGAGTTCAGACCCATTGCTTTATGCAATGTTGTGTATAAGATTATTTCTAAGATTCTTATCAATAGACTCAAGAACCATCTTAGTGGTATTATTACAGAAAATCAGACAGCCTTCATTCCAGGAAGAATGATATCTGATAATATAATAGTGGCTCACGAGATTCTTCACAGTCTGAAGGTACGTAAACGACAAGCTACATCATATATGGCTGTTAAGACAGATATAACAAAGGCTTATGATCGTCTAGAATGGTGTTTTTTGGAGGAAACAATGAAAAGAATGGGTTTTCATTCACGATGGATTAAGTGGATCATGTCTTGTGTGTCTTCTGTGAATTATGCAGTGCTCATTAATGGAGTTCCTGAAGGTCATATAATACCACAGAGGGGATTAAGACAGGGAGATCCCCTCTCTCCGTATCTATTCATAATTTTTGCTGAAGTCTTATCACATCTTATGAACAGAGCTATGAATGATCGTTCTCTGCTAGGAGTGAAAATAGCTTTGCGTGCACCGGCTGTGAATCATCTTCTATTTGCAGATGACTCTTTCTTCTTCTCATTGGCTAATCCTAAGGCGGGTAGGAAGTTAAAACAGATACTATCTCTCTATGAATCAGTATCTGGTCAGTCTGTTAATCTAGCAAAATCTTCTATTACTTTTGGAAGTAAGGTCTCAGATGATGTTAAGAGAAGAATGCGCAGCTTGTTAGGCATCCATAATGAAGGAGGAAATGGCAAATATCTGGGATTGCCTGAGCAGTTTGGGAGAAAGAAAAGTGATATGTTCAGATATATTATTGACAAGGTTAAAGCTGCAACTCAAGGATGGAATAAGAAGTTCTTATCGCATGGTGGTAAGGAGGTTTTACTTAAAGCTGTGGCTTTGGCAATGCCTATTTACTCCATGAATGTATTTAGATTGCCGAAGAATATCTGTGAGGAAATTAACAGTATTTTAGCTCATTTCTGGTGGAGTTCTGGGGATAAGAAGGGTATGCATTGGTACAGTTGGGATCGACTCAGTGTACCAAAGAAAGAAGGAGGTTTAGGTTTCAGAGATCTTGAGAAGTTTAATCAAGCATTATTGGGGAAACAGGTATGGAGAATATTACAACAACCGCAGAGTCTTCTATCTCGCTTACTGCAAGCTCGTTACTTTCCAGATGGATCTATACTGACTGCATCTTTAAAGAAAAAGGCTTCTTATGCGTGGAAATCTCTATTATTTGGAAGAGATCTACTGAAGAAAGGTCTGAGGTTTATTATTGGTAATGGATCCTCTGTTAGTATGTGGGCAGATCCTTGGCTACCTACACACCCACCGAGAGCACCAAGAGCTATTGCAAATGCAGAAGCTCTAGAAAGTGTACGAAACTATGTACAAGCAGATGGTACATGATGGAATCTAGATAAACTTCGAGGAAAGGTTGTTGATGAAGATGTTGAGATAATATTGCGGTTGAAAATCAGTTCTAGAGCAGAGTTGGATTTGTTGGGATGGCATTATACTGATGATGGAATTTACACAGTAAAATCGGGTTACTGGCTCAATACTCACCTACCAGATAATACACCTATTTCTCCAACTTGGGGTGATCCACTGCTAAAACAAAAGATCTGGAAATGCAGTTCTCCTCCTAAGGTTAATCATTTCCTTTGGAAAACTCTCTCTAGATCACTTGCAGTTGGTAGTAATTTAAAACGAAGGCACATTACTCGTTTTGATCAGTGTATAAGATGTTGCTTAGATATGGAAACAGAGAAGCATATGCTTTTTGACTGTCCTTATGCTCAAAGGATATGGCGTGCGTCAGGTGTAGCTAATGATACAATTTTGGATCCTACTGCCTCATTGGAAGCTAAAATAGAAGTTTGTATTCAAGCAAATACAACAGCATCTTTGGCTACTATCAAGGACCTTCCTATTAGTATCTTATGGAGAATTTGGAAAAGCAGAAATCTATTGATGTATCAACAGAAGAATCTTCAATGGTGGGTTATTCTAAAACAGGCTAGAACTGATGTTATGGAATGGTCAACAGTCAATTGCAAACAACAAGTAACAGTTTCAAGGACTTCTGAACTCAATACGAGCCATGTAAACTGGAGAAGACCTGAAGAAGGATGGAGCAAATGCAACTTTGATGGATCTTTTATCAACCCAGAATTACCGGCAAAAGGGGGATGGATACTGAGAGATTCTAATGGCGTGTTTATTACTGCAGGTCATGCAAAAAGCCAGAGAGTTGAATCTGCGTTGGCTGCAGAACTTCAGGCCTACCTTATGGCTCTACAATTCTGTTGGTCACGTGGTTTCACAAAGATAATATTTGAAGGAGATAACAAGAAGCTGGTTGATATTATTACTTCAAAGACTTTGCAGTTTGGCCTGTATAATTGGGTACGAGAAATCAGATGGTGGATGAAAAAATTCAAAGACATAGAACTCAGATGGATACGCAGGCAAGGAAATATGGTAGCTGATAGCTTTGCAAAAGCAGATTTACCAATTCATACATCTTTTATTTCGTATCATTTTGTTCCTCGGTTTGCTACTATGCATTTGCATAAAGACTATGTATGTTCATCATGTTACTAATAATAAGATGGAGTTATAAAAAAAAAAATCAAAATTTTATTTTCTGTATATAAAACTAATTTTATGATATTATTAAATCAAACAAATGAACTAATTATATTTATTTCTTAAATTTATAAATTATAAATGCAAATGCTCTTCCAAAAGCTTCATATAAGAGCATTTGCCAGAGAGCATTTAGAGAGCATTAGCATTTAATAAATGCTTTTCTAAATGCTTTTCTAACAAATATTGATTGGATAATGTGGAGCATAATGCTAATGCTAATGCTCTACCAATCAAACCCTAGGTCAAAATTTTGATAAAATTGGAGATTAAAACATTTATTGACAAAAAACCATTTATTGGTTTTGGCCCAAGCCCATAAAGTTTCCAGTTGTAACATATTTCTCGCTTAAAATTATTAGGCCCAATTATCAATAATTAAATTTCTAATGGTTTAGTTTTTCATTTGGAGACTTGAAGTTCAATGCGTTATAAAAAATATCTGAGCCGCGTTCAGCCATTGGTCAACTCACTATACCAAGTTACCAACCCTTTGAAGCCTTTTTGTTTTTAGTAACATCTTTTGACCAAATGCTTAAATAGCATTCATTCTCAAGTCGTTTTCACACCATCTTTGTTTTGTTTCTTTGCTCAAACCAAATTAGTATTCCCTATTTACTGTAGTATTATTTTACAAACCAACAAATTATTTTCCCCTGCTTATGGGTCATTCTAAGAAATTGTACAAATATTTATTTTGGTTTTTCCAAAATACAACCATGAATACCATTTTAATGTTGTAAACATTTACAATCTGTATGATTCATTTTAATCGTTACAGAAAATGTCCAAATATTAGACCCCAAAAACAAAAAGTCCAAGTAATAATAAACTTTTTAATTAGAAAACAGTACTGATATTGTGTGTTTCCACGTAACATGCATGAGATTCTATTGGGGGGTTGACGAAGAAAGTGTAAAGAAAGTCACGCGCTTTGGAACTCACTCACTTACCCCTCTGTATTTTCCCAACTGGCACAAACCAAAGCAAAGCAGCTTCACTTCCTAATTTAATTCACACCCCTCTCTCTCTCTCCACACTCACCGCTACTCCGATGCCGTTAGCTAACGACGGTGACGGGAGTTTAACGGAGCTAATCTCCTCACTCCTCTCCCGTATCCCCAACCTCCTCAGCTTCAAATCCAAATGGTCTTCGATCCGCCTCAAACTCCACCATCTCAACACTCACCTCCCCGATCTCCCCAACCACCTATCTCTCGATCTCCTCGCCTCCCTCCGAGAGACGCTACTCCACGCCGCCTCCGTCGCGGCGAGGTGCGAGGGACCAGATTTACCTGACGGAAAGCTCAAGACGCAGAGCGACGTCGACTCAATCACGGCGAGACTCGATCGCCACGTCAAAGACGCCGAGATTCTCATCAGAACCGGAACCGTTTCGATCCCGTCGGAGAAGAAGGAATCAACCGCGGCGAGGAATCTAGTCATCCGATTACAGATCGGCGGAGCCGAATCGAAGCTCTCCGCGATTGATTCGTTGCTTCGAGAAGACGATAAGAACCTAATGATCTCCGTATCTCAAGGAGTCGTTCCCGTTCTCGTCCGCCTCCTCGATTCTTGTACTAGTCAGAGCACGAAGGAGAAAGTCGTATCGTTGATTTCGAGAATCTCGACTATGGAGAGCAGCAAGGACGTGTTGATAGCTGAAGGATTATCTCTACTGAACCATCTCCTTCGCGTGCTTGAATCGGGAAGCGGTTTCGGTAAAGAGAAGGCTTGTGTAGCTTTGCAAGCGCTGAGTTCGTTGTCTAAGGAGAACGCTAGAGCGATTGGTTGTAGAGGAGGGATCTCGTCTCTGCTTGAGATTTGCCAGGCGGGGACTCCTGCTTCTCAAGGTTTTGCTGCTGGTGTGTTGAGGAACTTGGCTTTGTTTGGTGAGATTAAAGAGAGTTTCGTTGAGGAGAAGGCTGTTTTTGTTCTTGTCTCTCTCGGTTCTTCCGGTACGGTTCTTGCTAAGGAGAATGCTGTAGGGTGTTTGGGTAATTTAGCGTCTGGGGATGAGGAGATGATGGTGTTGATTGTTAGGGAAGGAGGGGTTAAGTGTTTAAAGAGTTTCTGGGATTCTGTTTCCGATGATGCTGAGAGGATTGAGGTAGGGGTTGTGCTTTTGAAGAATCTAGCTTTGTGTTCCGTTGTGAGAGAAGTTGTTGTCTCGGAAGGGTTTATCCCACGTTTGGTTCCGGTGTTGAGTTGTGGGGTTCTTGGTGTGAGAATCGCAGCTGCGGAAGCTGTTTCTTCGCTAGGGTTCACCTCGAAAAGCAGGAGAGAGATTGGTGAAAGCGGATGCGTCGGTGCGTTGATTTATATGTTAGATGGTAAAGCCATGGAAGAGAAAGAAGCGGCTTCTAAAGCTCTGTCAACGTTATTGGTGTGCACAAGCAACAGAAAGATTTTCAGGAAGAGTGATAAGG
This sequence comes from Raphanus sativus, assembly GCF_000801105.2. Classification (NCBI taxonomy): domain Eukaryota; kingdom Viridiplantae; phylum Streptophyta; class Magnoliopsida; order Brassicales; family Brassicaceae; genus Raphanus; species Raphanus sativus. The sequence goes on along the minus strand of NC_079512.1, from coordinate 9,251,269 downwards.
GTGTACTCAGTCTTGTTCGGCTCTTGGACCCCAAGATTACGAAATTGGATAAGAGATACACGGTCTCTGCGTTGGAACTGCTTGTGACTTCTAAGAAATGTAGGAAACAAGTCGTTGCTGCTGGTGCTTGCTTGCATTTACAAAAGCTTGTGGAGATGGATGTTGAAGGAGCTAAGAAATTGGCAGAGAATCTTGCTCGGAGTAAGATTTGGGGCGTCTTTGCAAGGCCATAAGAGACTGTGGATACGTTTATTAACTTGTATGTAAGGAACACTGATGAATCTTGTTGTGTCACTTTTCTCTATATGTTGTTTTGATGATTGATTGTTCATTGATTGTGTAGGGGGGAAAGTTTAATTGCTGATTAGTTCTGTAGGCAAGTAATATCTTTGTAGAGTTTGTAATCCTCTCTGTTATGTTTTCCTTAGCAGCTAATCATATCAGAGTTTGATCCTTCACAACTTTTGATCATGTCCTCTAAAACTTCAAGCACTTGGTCATTTCTCTCAAGTGTTTGATTGATTTAACTGAATCTGGGAACAGGGTATTCTTCAGTGTCTGCAATCTCAAACCGGCTTGTTGCATATTTGAGTTGGAATCTGGTGGTATGTCTTGTCTGAACATATCTCAAATAATAATGTTGGTCGGAAAGCACATGGCCCCGTATGATTGTTATACAGCTGTTAAGTTCTTTGACTTTTAGTCCAATGATTTAATTCCAAATCTGAAAAATCTTCACATTGCTTGGATTCTTTTTGTTCACTAGTTATGTAAAAAATAGAAGTTACCTTCAGCTTATTTCTCTACAAAATGCGGCAGATCAGTTACCACTGATCTTTCTTACATTGATATCGTTTACATTTCCTGGAATAAATGTTCTTAGATGAAAAACAAGAAAGAGCAAATATGTTTATTGAACGATGGAGTGTTACCAACATGCTGATGTTTACTTGATACTGTATAATGATTTGAGCTGCTGACTGATCAACCTGCTGCTGTGAATAGCTGATTGAAGCTCTAGATTATCTGACCACCATTGTTCTAACCCGTGAGCCTCTAGAAACTTTTGTTTCCCTTTCGACATCACAAAAAGCTTTGCTGCTGCTTGAGGAATAGTGCTCACACCAGGACTGCTGTTCTCCTTGTCGTTCACTTCTCTCTTCTCATTAACTCCATCCTGTTCAGTGTAGTGGCAGCAGATGTAGTCGCTGTCGTTCACATATAAATGAGGCACCCACTTTCTCAAATCCACTGAAGATTTCTGATTCTGCCCGTAGAAACTCGGTACCCAGTTCCTAAAACCTGAACCACTACCACGAGGAGCCATCTCTGCTTCATTACAATTTAGTATCAAAGGCTCGTTTCTCTGAGGAAGCATCGACATGAGCCTTCTCCAAGCAAACCCAGCTTTCTCACCGATGTTTCTCAAGCTCATAGCGAGAGATACAGAAGGTGGATTGAACAAATGAGCATCCACAAACAGCCCTTCTTTAGCCAAGGCCTTACCAACCTGCAAAGCAAAACCAGCTCCTAAAGAATGACCAACAACACAGACGTTACCGCTCCCGTATCTCTTAGCTACCGACTGCAGCGCCTCGAGAGCGACGCTGAACCTCACCGAGCCTTTAAGGCTCTCCCAAGCAAGAAACCGGAGATCATCTTCGATGTCGCGTCTCATCGTAAGGCTCTTTAGAATGGTTCCTCGGAGAGCGAGCACTGCTTTTGGTGCCCCGCTTGGTCTGATGACGACTAAATCAGACATGGCAGCTGATCTGTCCCATTCGAGAACAGCTCCGAATATGGATCCGTCTCGCTCGTCAGTCAGCATTTGCGATAACTTGTACTTGAAAGGAATCCACCATTTGGGTGCGAGAGCGTTTTGAGCGTTTCTGTTCTCTTGTCGGTCGAGTTCGAGTAAGTAAGCTGCTTGTATAAAGCATGCCATTACTGTTCTCTTGTAGTTCGGATCCTTCCTACAATACCACAGAAAATCAACCAAAAAGGTTAAAACATTAGACATTTTTAGATTCATCAAAAGTAAATACTTGCAGAACCCAAAAAAAAAAGTAGTTATTTTTAGAAACTTTTCAGTTCACACAGGACATGAAAGTTAATAACTTCAGACACCATCTAAGTGTAGCATGTTCAAAGTCTAAAGCAACAAATAAATAAATAAAATTCAACCAACTCTGAGTTTGAATTCCTTGTGATCCGAAGAACAGAAACAGGGTTCTGCTGCAATGTCTTGAGATTCAAAGAGGTAGAAAACCAAGCGTCTGTGGTCGGGTGGTCAAGGCGCTCCGTGGATTCCCAAGGGACCCGAATTCGAATCCGCACCACACCAGATTTCCACCAAGAGTGGCCACGGGGCTTTCACATTCTCTCTGGGAAATAGTTTACCATTTTCTTTTTTTCAAAGACGTAGAAACCCAATCTTAACAAGAAAACGTAAGAACAGAAACTAGTTTCAGATATTGTAGTAAGAGAGAGAGAGAGGGAGAGAGAGAGGAATGATACCAACTGGAACTGATGAGATCTCTCCAGTTAGGAGAAGCTACGTTTCTGGGTCCCGAGACGTGAAACGCGTCAGGGTGATGAGCTTCATCTTCCTTCACTACCACCATACTCTTCGTCTTCGGAGTCATCGGCGTAGAAGTAGCCGCCATTAACACCACATCGGATTCAGTTTCCGTCATGTCTTCTTCCACAGCTCCACAATTCGCCATCAACATTCTTTCCCTCTCTCTTTCTTTTTACGCGACTACTAGAGAGAGAGCATCAGATCAATAATAATGCAAGTTGGCGAATTCGTATAGGGGGATCAGATTCGAATTGAATTGTTTTCGAGCGTTGGAACTGGGAACGTAAAGTAAGAAGAAAATAAAGTTGCAACCTTTTTGATTTGTGAATTGATTTGAAAGAAAAAAACTTCAATTAATGATTTTGAAACGCTTGAGATTTGCGGATCTATCAAACGGTCATCTTGTTTTTGTTGTCGACTTTTATAGTAAATACCTTTTAAACCCTTAACGTCTTGTCTTAGGTCTTTCCTTACAGGGGTAGAGTAGGTAGACCGATTAACTTTGTCCACCGTGGATAGTGGAAGCCAGAATGCAAGCGCTGTGTTTAGTCAAAGATTTTACTTTTTAGTATTGCTTAGATCAGATCTATTTCAACCCTAATAACTTTCACTGTACCTAGTACAATTTTTTTTTGTCACTGTACCTAGTACAATTTAAAAAGTAATAAACTCTAAACACAATCTCAACTAAACTCGATTATAATTCAAATAAATTACCTAAACTTTTTAAAATGTATGACATTGACTATAAACAAAAAATTAGTTAACCGCTAATCACCAAAACGAAATTGTTTTAGCTTTAAAACAGGTTTGGTATTTGAATCCCCTATATATTAAAGAAGAAACATTTTTAAGGCTTTCCTTAAACGGTTTTCACCAGAATGCATGAGAAGGCTTCATTCCACGTGTCAGTCTGTGAGCGTTTTGAAAAAAACGCAACATTTATTGCCTAACTTTCTTTCCTTTATTGCTTATATTACATAAAACATTCACAGCTAATTTTTTTCATAGCTTTGTCGACGCAATAAAAGCTCACACAAGCCTTGCACGCGAGTTACACTTTCACTTACGGACAAGTCGGGCGAACTCGAGTTGATATCGAAGCAGGCCACTCTTCTTTAAGCTGATTGTCTCTCGAGTCTCGATGATCTCTTTTGCAAACTCGATACATATTATATGGGGATATCTACTCCGTCGTTCGGGTTTTATCTGCTTGTGTTCAGGCATCTCGATGGCGTGGAGTGTATTGCTGATCTGGTTGAAGAGATTGAGATGCGTAAGAACTCTTATGTGTATGCGACGTTCGAGTGGAAATTCAAGTTCTACCAGAAGGTTAGCCAGTTATGTGTTCCTGTCATAAGCTTGGTTGATCCTAACTAAGAAGATTGCAAAGTATAAAAACAAGCAAGCTCTTTTGCGTGAGCTTAAGAGCATATCTATATTTATTTTGGGTTTATCCCCCTTCATCCAAGCTGCTTGGCGCTGACATTCAAGAAGGAAAAACACTGAACTGAGATGAATTAAAAAAGAGGAAGACGAGATGGATTATTAAAATGAATATGATGCTGCTGAGGAGGAAGACAACATGATTCCAGTGTTTACAAGAACAGTCTTCTTCTAGACTACACAAACAATATTTTCATTAAGATTTGCTGCTAATGCATTGAAAGGTCGCATACTAAAGAGTTCAGAGAGTTCAAAGAGGTTGTTGAATCTGCAAAAAGCCTCTAGAACCTGATTTTGATGCTGAATAATAACTCTTGTGTAGAGGAAAAAATCAGAAAGAGACTACACAGTAATTGATTAATACACGTGTTTCACCAACTTTTAAGAGTATCTACACGAGAGCCAATGATCCTTCCTTCAATAATACAATGCATTTTTAACAGTTCATACGTCGATATCTGTTAGACTTCCAGTCTTTGAAGCAATAATGACAAAGTTACTCCTCTCTTCTAAGTCTGGTACAAAGAAGCTTTCTCTTCTGAACAGAACAACTCAATACTGAAAAAGATTTTACTTTTTAGTATTGCTTAGATCAGATCTATTTCAACCCTAATAACTTTCACTGTACCTAGTACAATTTTTTTTGTTTATAATTTAGCAAAAAAAAAAAAAAAAAAAAAAAAAACAACTCAATACTGAAAGAAGAAGAAACACCTTTTGGGCAGAGACATTATTTATCCATTGCCTAGAAAGAAGAATCAAACAGTGTCGTTGCATATGATTCTAGGCCAGATTTGGTTGATGTTGGTCATTTTGTATATCGTTTATGTTTTTGTATATCCCATGCACATAAGAGGAACGTGTTTCTCACCGTAATATGTATATAATAATTTATTTACTTTTAGGTGAATAAGAATAATAGATCGATTTACTTCTTGATGTTATTATGGTTAATGTAAGTTTATATAAAAAACATGTTAAGATTAGTAAAATTGACGGGTTTACACATATATACCGAATTAAACTGAGAGTGTGGGTTTTGATTTGAATAGCAATTAAATTTGGTATTTACACATAAAAAATATGTTTTGACAATATTTATTGTGGTGAGTGATTGTCAAGGTAAATTTATGATATTAATTGGCATATATTTCAAATTTTTATGTTATGGAAATATTTATATGGATGAGTGATTGTCAAGTTAAATATATATGCCACTTAATATTTATATTTTCGAAGATATAATTGATATTGGATTAGGTATATTTAACATATATAAGACCCGCGTCTCCCATTCATTTTATTCATTTTCTAAACCCCGAAACCTTATAAACTATTTAATAATAATAATGGTTGCCATAACTGTTGTATCTTATTTGAAACCATTAAAGTCAATGAAGATGATTAGAGTGAAGATCATACGTTTTGGGAATCAGTATTCTTCAGCTGCTGGCCTAACGATTGTGATAGTTTTAATCGACTCTAATGTGAATGCCCCTTAATCTTTGTCTTGCTAAATTATATAAACTGAAATGTTTTTTTTTCATTTATTTAAGTTTTGACTATGTTTGTATTTTTTATTGTACGGGGTCTTTATCAAAATATCATGTATATTTTTATGTTTTGTAATTTACATATATAGTATAATATATTATTTTATAATATAGATGTTTGATAATAATATTTTTATTTGCACAAAATATTGTATTAAAAATTTATAACTTGATGCAATTTGATGTAATTGTACTATTCATTTATTGACATGTTATTCTTTTGTAATTTATTTTAAAATGAAACAATATACTAATTTTTTTTTGCATTAGTTTTCTATGAGTTATTATTAATTTTATGATATTTCATCTACTTTAAATTAAACTCTCAAAATTTTTATATTCGACTAAACTAAATAAGGAAATATTATATTCATATATACATATATAGATAATCTCTTAATTTAATTTAAGCCCAAGATTTTTTAACTAAGCAATCAACATAAATGCTAATAGAAAAATAAGTTTGACCATATAAATTATTATATTCTTTAATATGGTCAAATATCATAACTAATATTGTTTCATATTTGTTTAATTTTAGTTATAATAGTTTTAAAAAAATTATAAACTAAAAGTTAGGTATTATTCGGATTAAAATTTTGGCGGTTATAATATTCGTTTTCTTTCAAATCGAGGTGAAATTAACTCTGTAAGTTATTAATTTGTTCTTGAGTTAATGTTTAACAAAGAAATAAAAAATAAATCTATAAATAATTAATATAATTTTCCAAATATTCTAAATTATATTGAAAATAATAATTTACTTGGTCGATCATTTTTAAATTTATTTATTTTAATTTAGATTTTAAATAAAAAAATAATTATAGAACCAACTAATACTTTACAAAAGTATTAATTACAAACTTAAAAAAAAACATTAAAAATGTGAATATCAATCTATATGTTATCATAAAAAGTTAGTGACATATACATTACATGTTCTACGTGTTTTTTACTCCATCTCAATCTCTTTCTGACTAAATTTGGTATGAAATTCTATATTTTTGACCAAAATAAAAATGCCTATTATTTTTATAATACATTACAAATCATAATCATATCATTATGATTAACCAAGCTATATATTTTCATGTCATTACAAAATTTTCTTCAATTACACCTTATCAATTACACAAGTTTTTAAAAAAAATTGAATCTTACTTTCTATAATATGCACAATGTCCTTCAATCTTTCATTATATAACATGTATGTAATATCTGTGACTAAAACATTTACCATTCTAATATTTATAGATTAAAAATTTCTAATTTCTATTTAGTTCATTCACTTCGCGCAAGGCGCGGATATCACATAGTTTGAGTTATATAACCCAAACTACTACTAATTTATCAAAGGAATAGAGTAAAATGTTGGGTTCCCGTTAAAGATTTTTCCCCTGTTTCTTCTCAGTCAAACCGAAGATACATATGATTTGGTCAAATCCGGTTTATATTGAATTCTCGTAGCAATCTTCTTCTACAAGTAATCAAATCAAAACCCCACTTTCTTTCTCAGCCGACGACAGACCCAAAACTTCCTCAGGAAAATGGCTCAAACTGACGAGTCTTCAAGTACCATGTCGAAAGCCAGGGATCTTCTCGCGACTCCAAGCCACGAACCCCTAACGATCATCGTCGACCAACTCTTCACCACTCCCCAACAATCCATCGAACACCAAACCGCGCGTGCTCTCTACGACTTCTGCGTCGCCAACTTCTCGAATTGCTTAACCCTAATGCTTCTCAAGGTCTATAGATTCTCTTCCGTTAACGTCACCAGACTCCGATCGATCTTTCTCCTCTCCGAAACTCTCACCAAACAACACGGCCTCCAACTCTCCCTCTCCCCCGTCGCTTTAAACCACATCAAACCGTTTCTTGTTTCTTGCCTGAAGATGCTGAACGCCACGAATAAACGCGACAACGGTATCTTCAGAATCATCGTTTCTCGTGTAGCTTCTTCGATGATGTTTGATACTGGCCACCGATGGGACGAGCTCGGACTTTGTATACTCTCCCTCCTTTACACCGATCCACTCAAAGCGTTCAACGTCTTCGTCGATTTGCCGCCAATCCATGGAGATTTCATTAACATAGTCCATCTTAAGCTTCAAGAAGAAGTCTACAAGGTGTTGTTTCACCCTGACGATGATTGGAGTTTGGGGTTAGAAACTGCTATCAAACTAGGGCTTCAGGTTTCAGATACAGAGAAAAGATCTGAGATTCTCGAAACCGTCGTCAAGTCAGCTGAGAAGCTTGTGAGTATGGGGATGGAAAAGTCTCTGAAAGAAGCGCTTGAACGTCTCTTGAAGTTTCTTGCGAAAGACGCAACCTTGTGTAAATGGATTGGAGCACGAGAAACCGCGGAAAAGATCTCTCAGCTGGTTAATCCAAATCCATGTTTCAAACTCAGCCTTGATTATGGATTATTAGGACAAGACCATGACGTGTACGTTAACTTGTGCACGTTATCCGCAGTAGAGATCTTGAGTTCCTTTGCGAAAACTAAACATGATGATAGGTTTAGAGAGATAGCGATGAGAAGACTTCATGATTTGCTATGTGATCACACTTCAGGGAAGTGGGGTTTAGACGTTTCGGAGTTCGAGAAACTCCAGCCGATGCTCATCAGTTGCCTTAAGGAAGAAGTAATGCCGGAGAACACGTTCGAGATTCTCGGTAAGGTGGTTTACCACGTTGCAATGGAGACGTTCGGCTTCGGGGAGGACCCGTGGTTCGACCTATGGGACTACATCGCATCGGAAAGCGAATTCGAGAAAGCGGTTTATATCTTCCAGTGCTTAACGATGCGGTTTGATGATGGTAAACTAGGCTTTGTGGTTCCTGCTGTAAGTAGGTTTCTTCCGGAGATAAGCTCAAGGCTAAACCCACCAAGAGCGGTGTTGGTAGATGATCACGATAGGTGGGTTTTGGCGTTTACGGGTGGGTTTTGTGTGGTGATTCGCTTGGTGAATGAAGCGAGTCACGCTGGTTTTGTTGAGGAGATTGCAGTTAAGATGATAGAGTCGGTGAAAGTGCTTGTAGAGAGAGGAATGGAAGTTGGGCTTGTGAGGAGAGCTTTCAGAGTTCTTGAACGCATTGTGGAGGAACAATGGGACTGGTATGAGGCTTGCGAGTACAGACTTGTTAAGGGTTTGCTTAGGAGGCTCTATGAAATCAAAGGTATGAAAATGGAAAGTAAGATGGTGTTGTGGAGAATCAGTGGGACTCTTGAGAGGAACGTGAATGAAGAATTGAGAGTGCGATCAGGGCTGAACGGTTCAGCTGAAATGCTGTAGTACAAAACTAATCAATATATGTACAAACACGCCATGAAACCTCTTTCTCTTAAAGGACATTATGGTTTTTTTTTGTTACCTTATGCTTTTCCGAGAGGGAAGCATAATGCTCAAATAAGACAGATAAACACTTTTTTGACCTGGACATTAACTGAGCAGATCAAATCATTAGTGGATAATCTCTTTTTTTTTTAATGTGTTAAATTTATTCAAAAGAAAAAAACTTTTTTCGCCACAAGTGCATCGTGTTTTTAAATTAACACATTTTCAACCTTGATTCTAAACTCATAAAAAGATCACCGTGTAGCAAGCCGCCTTGATAATCCAGCAGCATATTTTTGATCTCCCAATTGTTGCAGAGAGAGGCAGCAGTTCCGTACTTAACGATCCAGTAGTTTCCTAAGTTCTCTTGCTGAAGTTTGCATTGCACATGTCTTCTATTATTGCTTTTCCTCCATAGTGAATGGATACTCTCGCGTCCCACAGAAGTTGATAAGGCAATGGGACAAGATCTCTTGTCACATTTTAAGAATGAGAGCATTCATTTTGTACTTGTGATGCTCCATCTTTTGAAAGCAATGACTGGAGAGCACTGAGAAAGACTCAGTTAACGCAACTGTGGGGGAGAGATTTGCAAAACAAGCAAAGAATGTGCCACCTTCAAGTGTATCTCAATCATTTTACATTGGATCTTGCATATGAAACTTTTCTCACAATTCTCTCATGGCGACTCATCGGCAAATTGAATTCGCCAAGGTCGTACAGTCTTACGGCAAACTCCATTCCGACCAAGACAAACCTGACGTCATCCCCCATGACTTTCTAATATCTGATGATTGATTCACTGTCACGCTAATTTGAACTCCTAATTGGACCAGCTATTTACCTCTGCTTGGCACTAATTAACCCTTGAGCAATCAAGATGGTTAGGAGGAAAACATTAGCATGTGGCTTATGGGCCATGTGTTTTCTTTCATAATAAAAAAATTGTATATTCCCAGAAGATTAACTATTGAACATTTTCATAATAAGTTCACAAATTTATCTAATAGTCACTTAAATATTTTTTTTTCACTTGGCACATTTTGCCATTTTAATTTGTGACATTTCATAAACAATAGCAAACTCATTTAATCTTAAACAATGAATGTTAACTATTGAATCTTTTCATAATAGGTTAACAAACTTATCTTTTTTTTTCGAACTATTTCAAGGTTAACAAATTTATCTATCAAACAGTCACTTAAAAATTCTTTTTCTTACTTGGCACCTTTTGGCATCTTAAATTGTGACATTTCACAAACAATAGCAAACTCATTTCTTCTAAACAATGATGTCATCATTTATAATAGAAAAATAAAAATAAAATCTAACAATGGAGTTAATTCTTTTTTTTCCTGATCAAAACAATGAAGTTTATTCTTAATCTTTAATCTAATGGCTAGAATTTTATTTAACATCTTGACTATAACATCATAGTTTAATTAAGCAAAATATGTGTTTATTCTTTGAAGAGTTATATCTTTTCAAAAAACTTAACCACATTGAACCTTTTAATTGAGTTTTTCCATAATAACAAGTTGTATATTTTCAAAAGTTTGCCATTAATCATTGAACCTTTTAATATTAAAAATATTGTATATTTTCAAAAGATTAACTATTGAATCTTTTCAGACTAGGTTAACAAATTTATCTAACCAGTCACTTAAAATTTTCTTTCTTGCTTGACACCTTTTGGCATCTTAAATTGTGACCTTTCATAAACAATAACAAACCCTTTTCATCTAAATATGAAGGTTTAAAGTGCAAAGTTTGCCAACTTCATGATTTATGATGCAATTTTGTTAAATTTTTATGTGACATGTGATGCAAAGTTGTACAAGTTTATTTGTACAGTTGTATTTTTTTTTTTTTGGTTACAAAAAAAAAATACAACTGTACAAATAAACTTGGCCGCCAAACAGAGTTGTTGTAATTTTTAAAAATGTGACCGTTGCTTTAACGTTTTAATCATGACCGTTGAAAAATAAAGCGATCATCTAATCTCCACGGTCAAATAAAATAAAGATCTCTCCTTCTTCTACAGAATGATTATCTCTTCCCCCCGTTGCGTTGGGTGATGTTCTTCGCTCGAAAATCTCCCCCTCTCCTTGGGTTTTCTTCATCTTAACCACATCGTCTCTCTCTCTCTCTCTCTCTCGCTCTCTCTCTCTCTCTCCATATATATTCCATAATATTTCTCAAAGTCGCTTCGGTCTTAGGGTTTATTCGAATCGAGAAAATGGCGAACACATCCAAAAGTGAAGAGGCGTATAGGCAAGAAGGGGTAAAGTAATTGATTCTTAGAGACCCGATCCGATCCGATCCCTCTTCAGATCGTAAGCTTCTTCTAGAAATTTTCATTTTAATTTCGATCACTCTTCTTATTAGGATTGATTGTTCCGGTTTCTTAGGCTCTGTTGCCAATCTTGAATGGATCAGGAGAAAGACTCGTACGGGTTCAAAATCTATTACTCAACCAAACAACATTGCCGTCTCTCTCTCTCTCTCGCCTTCAGGTACTATTATATATTACTTAATGGAATATTGTTCACTATGTTAGTCTGTGTATAAACATAAGCGTGTTGACATGATGATTTAGAGATTGATTGATTGAGGTTATTGTTTAAATGCCATCTGATCTTCGTCAAAAGTGACCATTTGAAGTATATATAACATATGATTACCAACAGAGAGAGTCTTTTTGTTTGTGCAGGAGAAGGACAAACACGCTTATGTTTATACACATTAGCCATGAAGTAGATACTCTGGGGGAAACATTAAGCACCATGAAATTTGCGTAGAGAGAGTTGAACTCGTGTCACTTCTGAGGTTAAAGAAACTCAAAGAGCAGGTCGTCCTTTTACGTTGCCACATTACCATTAAAGGCTGTTAAATTGCTTTCAGATTGATTGCTAGTTTGAAACTTGCGCTGGCTGGCGACGTGTGTCTCTTCTTCATAACTCTATATCAAACAGCATTGAGGTAAAAAAGGGAACAACAAAACTAAACTCGCGAATCCCCTTTTTTGGCAGTGATTATTACTTCATAATGTTCAGTGACAATGCTTGCAGAGGGTCAAACCGACTCTACATCGAGCGTTGACTACTTACACGGCACCGTCTACAGATGGGAAAGAGGAGGAAATGGAGATTAGTGAATGGGTTGATGATAAACATCAAGACAACAAGATCACATACACAGCTGGATAAGCGCGTTGTCTAGCTTGAAACGTGAACCATCATCACGAATCGTAGAGAGCAAGATATTCAACAGAGCTACTGCCATTTTACTTAATCAGTTCCTAGAGCCTGACCAGCCTTTTATACGTCAACAGTTTAGTTTGAGCCTTCATTTTTATACGCTAGCTGTCTTTACTTATACTCTTACTGTTTCAATTTGCAGGATCCAACACCATCCATGATCACTACCGTAGTAAAGTCCATAACAAAATGCTTACCAATCTCGAGTCCTGGTAATTGCTCCTTCTCTCACCATCATATGATATATAACATATAACCACGACGCAGATCTCTCAACATGTCTTAACTTTTAACTTTTTTTTAAGCATAACAATTTACCATACGTTTAGTCTTTTTGTTTTGTTTTAAAGCCAACTATTCAACCCAAAAACTGCCTGTTTGTTGGATTTAGACAATACATTTCTGTGTAGATTTAGGAAATATCTTCATTGAAATCAAATAGAAAGAAAAACATAAAAGAGATTTAATTGATCAAAGATTTCATAAAAAGATAATTAGAAGTGTAAAGTGAATCTAATAATCTATAAAATCTTTCTAAAAATGTGTTATACATCTAAGAAGAGGAAAGAGATCGCATGATTGCTCGGAAGAAGGCTTAGAAGAGAATTTCGGCGAACTAAAAGGTAGATGGAAGTCTTTTCAGGCGAAGGTAAAGGAGTTAGCACCAGTCTAAATGAACTAGGGGAAACTTACTGTAGGGGGATATATTCCATCACCTACAAGGCCCATTAGATAGACAGATCCAGTCCACTTAATGATTGAAGATTCAATCGGGTTAAGGCGAACAACGAAGCCGGAGAGCCCTTGGCCGCCAAATGGGCCGAACAAAGACGTCGCGTCTTACCGCTCGGCCCAGTAGTCCTATAGCTCGGCCCATTACGGAAGCCCATGATGATACATCTTCATTAAGGCGAATCATGAAGAGGAGCTATAAAAAGAGAGGGGAGAGGACCGAAACGGGGATCGACACTTTCACACACTCATTAGGCGGCTAGAACTAGGGTTTCATTTCTCTCTATCCGCTACCTTGTATTGTTTTTTCCGGCCAGCTCTACGAGCACTGGCTTGTTCTCACCGTTTACTCTCCCTTTGTAACCGATAGACTTTTTCTTTGCAATAAAACGTCTTTGTTAAACCCACAAATAAGTTTCGTCTCTCTTTCTACTAGTTTCCGACTGAACTCGGATCAAACAGTTGGCGCCCACCGTGGGGCATAGCGAAGTAACGTTAGTAGAGATGAGTCCTAACCTCGAAGGTTCCACTTCTGGCGAGGAACACGACGCGCCGGAACCAACACCCGTAACATCTATTTCGATAGCACCCGCTTTCGTCGATACCATTATGGAACGTTTTGCTCGACAGACGCTGCCCAGAAGGCAACCACGGAGCAAATTGCCGCCATCGCCGCACTCCTTGCTCCTCTCGCCGGCGCTCCAGATGCACTGACTACTACCATCTGGAGGCAGCTGTTCAACACCGTGGTAACCGCCGATCCCGCGAATCATGGCGCTCCTTCCAGTACCCTGAACCCAGACGCCGCTCCTTTCACCCCCGCGAATCCAGATCTGCAGATGATTCGTGAAGTCGTCGCACTTAAACAATCGCTCCAGGACATACACTCCAAGATACATTGTGTCACCACCTCCGCACCGCAAATCGAGCAAGTCCTGGCCAACACCCTCCGGACCCCTTTTTCTTTCGCTGTAACTAACATCCGACTAAGACCGATAAAGAAACTCCGACAGCCGACATAAGAGGGTCTCACCGACCCAACTACTCACATCACGTCCTTTAACATTGCGGTATGCCGAGCAAACTTTTTCGACGAAGAGCGGGACGCCGGCTACTGTCAGCTTTTCGTCGAAAGTCTAAAAGGACCGGCTCTCACCTGGTTCACGGGTCTCGCCGAGAACTCCATCAAGGATTTCCATGACTTGTCATCCGCTTTCCTCAAGAACTACATCATGTTTACAGAAGAAGACGCAACGGTGTTAGACCTGTTGAACCTTTCTCAAGGAAAAGATCAAAGCTTGCGAAGTTTCATGGAGAAATTCAAGGCCATCGTCTCGAAAGTCGTCATGCCCGACAGCGTTACAGTCGCGGCTCTCAAGAACATGCTATACGTCCACTCCGTTTTCTGTGATGATCTTTACAGAAACCCCACAACATCCCTTTCCAAAGCCATCGTTTGTTCTAAAAACTTCATCCGCATGGTCCTAGACACAAAAGTTCTCATCGGCAAGTTGAACGCAGCCAAAGCTGCAACAGCCGACAAAACCAGCTTGAAGAACGTGGATACTCGTCAAGAACCACGTCAACACTCGTCGAGCGACAAGGCGACCCAAAAGAAATATTTCCTGTACATCGTCGACGATGAGACTTCTCTAGCATCAAAAACTGTAGTCCGCGAAAAAGGGTGGAACGTTTACAACCGAGAAACCAATGGCATTCCATCGGAGCCTCTGCACCAGCGAGCTCTAGGCCCACAGGAGCCGAGAAATGGTGCGACTACCATAACGCCAAATCACACGACACGAGAGAATGCAAGACACTCTTCGAGCAAATCCTCTCCTATGTTGCAAGTGGTAAGCTGGAGATCAAACCGCCGAAGCCGAGTGCAAGAGGACCCGCAAGAACAATAAAGATAAGAAAACGCAAAGGAAGCAAGGCAAAGCCCCCCAAAACGAGAGGCAAGCAGCATCCATAGAAGTGACTCCAACATCACTAGAAAAAGGCAACTCCTCGAGCGATGAGGAGTCGCCGAGAAACCGACGACGCGCCGAAACCGTCTTGGCAAGACCCACCAGCAACACCGGCGATCGCGAGTCACCGCGAGCAAGGAGGCGTATCAATGTCGTTCTGACACAGCAGGAACCCTTGTGCGACGAAGCCAAGCATACTTCTCCTCCCGACTTGTGCGTTCAGCTAAGTCGCCAGTCGCTAAGCGATCTAAGAAACCTCCTCAAATGAAAGGACAAACCGACAATGGACGCCGTCAGCCACACATCCGATCTTCGCGACTCGATTAATTTCTCCAAGACTCGCCGATTAAACGCCCTGAGCCTTATGAAGCCCCGACCCGTCGACTTACGAGAAAAGCTCAACCCCAAAAAACCAGACTTGCGAAATCAGCTCGACCGCAGGAAAGACGCTGTTCTTAACGTCATTATGGGCGGATCCCCGCCGTGCGTAGATTTTGTCATATCTATTAAAGACTATCACCGCTAAGCAACATCTTCGCGTAAGTGGCCATCAAGGCCCGAGAATGATCATCAGATCACTTGGTATCCATATACCACACAACGAGCCCCTCCTAGTCAAACTCGGAATCAGAGACTGCCAAGTCACCAAGCTTCTTATCGACACGAGTAGTTTCGTTGATCTGATCTTCCAAGACACCCTCGACAGGATGGGCGTCGATACATGAAGCATGAAACCGTCCTCTCGCTCCCTTACATGTTTTAATGGATCATCCGAGGTCATAATCGGCACCATTGGCCTTCCAGTATTTGCATGTGGCATCACGCAAACCGTCAAATTCTCGGTCGTCAACTCCAAAACCCCCTACAACGCAATCCTAAGAACACCGTGGCTGCATTCGATGAAGGCGATACCGTCAACCTACCATCACAATACGTCAAGTTCCCCGGATCCGACGAAAGATTCGTACTCTTCGAGGAGATCAGCAAGCCGCTTGAGACCTGTTGATCGCAACCATCAAGCTACAGCGACCAACGTCGCATGTCAACTCTGTCTCGAAGCCAATACAGAAGGTGTTCCCTCAAGCAGAAGAGGTGCTCGGAGTCTCCATCGACGACACCGATCCTAGCAAAGTGATCCAAGTCGGTGCCTTTTTGGCGGATGATATAAAGCTAATCGCCTTTCTCTGACAAAATATCTCAACTTTCGCTTGGACCACTGATATTAGGAGTTTTGAGACTCCTAAGTCAAATGATAGTAAAATGGAAGTAATATGTCAAACCAGTTCTGAGGGACTTCAAGCACTAAGAATGCAAGCACTTACTTAATCTAAATGCAACCAATGATTTAAAATGATTTCAGAAACAATAACTAACTATGATGACAAGATAGAACTAAAGCGCATTAAATGAATGACTTTCTTAAAAATGATGAAAGAGAACTCATGGGCATGGGAATATGATTTCGGGTGATCAAGTATCAAACAAAGATGACAAATGACGAATCAAACAAATGACCTTAAGCCTAAACACAATCCTAAGCAAGCTCTATATCTAGATGAATGCTCATTTGCCAACACATCTCAGACATCAAATCTCTTTGGCTGAATGATATGAAAGCAATCATTAAGAACAGGTTTATTAGCTATCCTAACACTCTTAACAACAAATATCTTTGGCAAGATGCATTAAGAGCCTAGCAGAGTTGTCTCGGACATTTCAACAAACACCTTTTGGGTGGAAAATGTCTAGAGGTCAACTTTCGAATGATCAGAACAAAAGAGGCTGTAAGAACACTCTACTAGCAAGGCTTGAGATAGACCTACACTAAAAACATCCTTGATCTAACCTAATCACCCTAGTCTCCCTAACCCATGAATTCAAAAGAGAACTACTCACTAATCTTCATGAGAAACCTTAAACCCATACTGGATTTCAGATTAAACATGTAGACGAACACAGGAAATCAATAAGAAATCAATAACAAGAGAACAACGAATCCAAAAGATGAACTTTCCAAAAGTATTTTGTGGTTTTCTCTTCAACAAAAGATAATCTAGCCATAAGTGGCTACAACATGTCTTAAACTTAGGTTTTTCAGAGTGCCAAAACGACATAAGTAATTGCAAATAGGTCCTTGAATAAAAAAGAAATCGCAAATAAGAAATACGCAGCGACCTCCGCAGGTCGCTCCAGCACGTCGCTCTGGCCTTGGGAGCGACCTCGGATGGTCGCTGCGAGGGGTTGCTCTGGAGGCATTTTCTTCGTCTTCGAGCCGTGTAAAGCCGAGCGACTTGGAGTGGTCGCTCTAGCTTTGGTCGTCAAGGTCGCTCCGGCTGGAGCGAGGTCTCACAGCGACCTCTGCAGGTCGCTCCAGGCTCCTCTCGTCCAATCATCCTCCTTTTCACATCTTTTGAGCTCCAAATGCATTCCAATGTCTCCAAAAGCTCCATAAGATGCTCCAATACCTGATAAGGACTTATGTATGCAAAATGCAACCTAAACATGGCTAGAATCTAACCTACATGATGAAAATGCATGAAAAGGAATGGGTGAAACAATGCAATTATGCAAGACATCAACTCCCCCAAACTTGTTCTTTTACTTGTCCACAAGTGAACTTTCTAGAACTCATAGGGAAAAATGATTGATAGTGGGAGCTCATAGCCAAAAGAAACACACATACGACTAGATTTTACTCATAGTCCAAAATTAGCACACTCTCTTATTGCACTCTAGCTTCTCTAGGCCTATCCTTACTCTTTTTATTCCTACACTCGTTGTCAAGCATTCACACAATCAAATCAGCAACTCTCACATTCATTAAGCACATCATCAAGTGAATTCTTGCAAATGGTCAATTGGTCCAAGTCATTTGGGTAAGGGAAGGCTTTTTGTTCTAGTGATCAAGGGGTTCAAAACTCATTATCTTCAAGGTGGTTCACTCTCAAAACAAGTAGCCTTGACATTGCACATAATGTATCTAAGAAATGGATCAACTCATGCATACAATGCTCAATCTCCATTGCTCTACCCTTTTTCAAACATACAAGTGACACAATTGTTCCCAAAGTTACACCCCACTCACATCTCTCACCCAAAAATCTCAAGAACTCATCCACAAACTCTTCAATCAAGGGAAAAGATTTAAACTTTTAAAAACACAACCTCTTAGCTCATTCACACTTTGCTAGCCCCCTTTCTTTATATTTTTTTTTTGTTCTCTTTTTTTTTTGGGGGGGGGCCAAGACTTTCACAACTCGAGTTAGAGGTTTTAAACAATTCCCAATGAAACAATTAAGCACAAGAGTTCAATCATTTTCTTTCAACTTTCAACTTCCCAAGCCAAACTTCACAACACTCACCCCCAATCCTATGGCTAGACAATAGAGTATCTAGTCTAGCAAGAATGAAGATCAAGCATTGTCGTTCCCGATACTCTCAACATTATGCACATGTAAGGCTTTCCGAAAAAGGCCTCACTCATCAATTCAATAAAGGCTTGAAAGGAGGTATGGGTTTTTGGGGAGTGGTCTACCATTTGAGATTGTCAAAAAGATTGGTAGAAAGGATGTGACATCTCAAATGTGTATAGCCATGATTCAGCACACAAAAGACCATAAGCAAGAGGCATTAATTTCATTCAGTTCAAATAAAATTGTAGTTGGCTTTCAAAGACTGAGTTCCAGCAATAAACAAGTTTCAGGAAGAGTTTTCAAGGCTCGAAACATACAAGGCTTTTTCAAGAGGTGCATTATCAATTCAAGCGCGAAGTGGTGTTCTTTCCAAGGCATTTTAAATCATTGCTCCCAATGCAAGTGAAATGCAACCTATATGCTCTAGACTCTCCTAAAAGGTGCAAGTGAATGCAGTCTAAATGATTTGTTTTTATTTTTTCTTTTTTTTTAAATTTTTCAATTTTTTTTTTTATAAATATGAATAAGAATGTAATGCATGAGACTCTTAAACATGGAAGCAAACATGATCAAATACATGGTACCTCCCCCAAACTTAATTCACACAGTCTCTGTGTTGTTAAGTCGAAAGAGATACCCAAAAGAAATCTAAATGCAAGAAAAAGTAGTATTTACAAGGGAAGAAGTGCGAGTTACCTTCTATGGGTGGTGAGTGGAGTCAGATGGGCCAGCGCCATCATCTGGTGGGAAGTAGGTGTAGTAGCCTCCAGCTGAACTGTAGTCTCCGTACCAGCGCTGACTCTGAACCTCCTCAACCTCGATGTCGTCATCTGAAGATGCCAAGGATGGAGATTTGTTTCCTGAGGATGACGGATTGATGGGAGGGTTCCTGTCCAGGCGCCGCTGCTGTCTCTCTGTGAGGGGGAAGGTAAGGGTACCAGGCTGAGGTGGATGCCGGGGTGGTGGAGCGTCCGGGAATTCAAAGTCTGCTCTACTGCATCCCGCTATGCCTCCCCTCGTCAGCACATTGGTTTTTAACTTCTCAATCGTCCTGTCCTGAGCCTTGTTCCATCGCTGCAACCGACCTATGTGCTCATGAGCATCGCGAAGAGCACCATGTGGAAGAACCCCTTTGTAGGGTGGGAAGGAGTAGCGCGGTTGACCATAGACGGGTGGAGAAGCCGCCGCAGCAGGTCTCTCTGGCTCAGTCTCTCTCGACTCCCTAGGTTCCCAAGGTCGACCTAGTTCAACAACGGGATCGAGAGTCCTGTGTTCCCCAAGGAAGTCTGTCGGGAAAAGGTCAAAGCTGATGACTCCAGGGATGATCAAGCTCGTCAGGTCCATGTTTGGGAGGAGTACCTCAGCTTTCCTTCCTTCCAAGCGATAGTGGTAGACGTAGCTGCCCTGGTACATCCCACTGAAGTAGGTAGCTATCTTCAAGTAGGCTCCATCAATGAGCTTAGGACCAACTCCACCCTTTCCTAAGTTGATGTTCTGAGCCTGTAGGAGAGGTGTGATCATCCCTCCAATCCCTATCTTTGGCTCTTTATCCCCTGTGGTCCAAGCCTAGTCTCTGTAGTGCTCAAGACGACTCACAAAGAAACCTACCATCCCAAATTTTGCGTAGATGTCTGTGCTGGGGAGTGGTAGCTGTCCCGGGGTAGTGTAAGGACTGATAGCAGGGCAGATAAGGCGGAGATCTTCCTCTGTGACGTTACCGTGCTGTTTCCGTGGGTAGAAAAGGTGAACAAGCAATCGGTGGAGGTAGCGCACTGTAGGGCGTCGGATGCGAGAGTTCTTGTCAGCGCCAGTCCTATGGTTGATGCCAGTAATCAATTCCCACAGCTTCTTCGGGAGGCCGTCGCACCTTGGAAGAGTAGTCTCCTCTGCATCTTGGAATCCCATGACTATCCCAATGTCCCTGAAGTTCATGTAGTAGACCCTTCCATCAATCTTGAACTTGATTTTCCCCCATCCTTGCCGTACATGTCTAGAGTCGTGGTAGGTGACTTCCAAAGTTGACAAGAACTGGGAAGTGAGCTCCTTGTAGGTGGGATAAGCCATGGTGAGAAGCTTTGGCATTTTCAAATGCCCCAACAGTTCCGCCATATCAGAATCGATCTCTAGTGCCTTCAGTAGCTCAAGGTCGGCAAACCTCGTTGCCTGCCAGCCCATCCCATTCATCAGGTGATCATACAGCTCTTCCGGAGTTGGGGTCTTCCCCCTGTCCCTTTCAACAGCAACACCTTTCCCTTTTGTCATCTTTGCCTTCTTCGCAGGTGCAGGCTCTTCTTCTGACCCCTCTTCACCTTCCTCACTCTCCTCATCAGTGGGAGTTGCAATACTCTTTCCTGCTCTCTTTCCTTGTTCAGTCGACTTCCTTGCAGCTGAAGTCGTTTCTGTTCTCTTCACTTGCTCAGTGGGCTTTTTGCAGCCTGAGTTCGTTGCCTAGTAGTCCTCTCAGTCCCTGTTTCAGCGGTTTCAGCTTCTAAAGACTTTCCTCTTTGTGCCCAATCTTCCGCATCTCTTGCCTCCTTCTCAGCTATCAAATGTGCCCTTATTTTCTTACCCATTGGTACTTGAAAAATTCAAAGCTTGAAAAGGAGTAAGTAAAGGAAGTGGAAAGGGACCAAGACTTGGCAAAATGAAAATGGAAAAGCAAGCTAACTTAACAAATGAATCACAGTTTAAGCTCAAGCTAACTCAATGCAACCATTTAGACAAGTTAAACTCCAATTCACCAAGTCACAAGCAAGAAAAATCACAATTCTCATCCAAAAAGATAAGAAAAGAAATACAAGATAGTATAACTTCTCTCAATAAAAGCTCTAGGATGAGAAAATTGCTTGAAACAAGTCTCTACACATCATAACACACCAAACTCAAACACCATTACTTCAGTTCAATTTCGAAATCCCCAAATCCATGAACCCTAATTTGGCAAAGTTCAAATTAATCTCAATTCCACCATGAAATCAACAACCCAACTTGATATACATACTTTCCCTAGCCTATTTCACCATAATCAAGCAAGAAAAGGACCAAAATTCGATTTTCAATTTCTAGGGTTCATGGACCTACGAAATTGAGTTTAGAAAGTTCATACCTTGCTCTGGATGAATGTAAATGGCGAGTAGATTATGGGAAGGGGGCTACTGGGGCGAAAGTGAGGGTTTAGAAACAAGAATCAGTTGATTTGGTGAAGATTTGAGAGAGTTATGGGAGTTTTTGGTGGTGAGAGTGTTTGAGAGAGTTTGAGAGTTTGTGAGATGAGAGGAGAGTGGAGAGGGAAAGGGGCGAGGGTTTTGGGTAGGTTAGGGGTCGCCCGGTTCGATTTAAGTGAGATAACCGGTTTAATTGAATCGAACGGGATAAAATTAGAAATCACTTACCTGAACCGGACCTGGAGCGACTTGGAGTGGTCGCTTGTGGGGGGGTCGCTCCAAGCCTTTTTTTCTTCTCTCCGTCGCGTGTGAGCCGAGCGACTTGGGTGGTCGCTCCGGGTTTCTTCATGGTCGCTCCCAGCTGGAGCGACCTAGGCTCGTCGCTCTGATCATGTCGCTCCAGCTGGAGCGACTGCTCGACCTCGCTCCGGTGTGGTCGCTCCGACGATGCCCCTTTTTGCTCACACCAAGTCGACCCAATACCTGCATACAACTTCACTTTCCCATTTTTTTTATGCAATAAGATGAAAGAAAAAAAAAAGAAAAAAAAAAGAAAATGAAAGTACTAATGCAATTTTACAAAGGATATACATGGGACTTCCTCCCAAGTGAGCTTGTTTTGAGTCGCTAGCTTGACTTTGCCTCCTTTGGATTAGGCTGGGGTAGGATCAGAAAGTGGAGTTGAACTCCATCTTCCTCTGGTGCATCCGCCATGTAGAGCTTAACCCTCTGCCCATTCACTGTGAAGTAACTTCCATCAGCACTCCATAGACTATTGCTCCATAAGGTCTGATTTCTTTGACCTGAATGGACCGGACCATCTTGACTTGAGCTTTCCTGGAAACAACTTTAGTCTAGAGTTGTAGAGAAGGACTTGGTCTCCCTCTCGGAACTCTCTTTTCAGAATGTTCTTGTCATGGAAGCTTTGGTCTTTTCTTTGTAGATCCTTTTCTCAAGCATCATCCTTATCTCATCAAGCTCATGTAGCTGAAAAAGTCTTTTCTCCTTAGCATTTTTGATGTCGAAGTTCAGCAACTTCACTGCCCATAATGCCTTGTACTCAAGCTCCACAGGTAGATGACAGGCTTTCCCATAGACAAGTTGAAGGTGTGGTACCCAAAGGTGTCTTGTAAGCTGTCCTATAGGCCCAAAGTGCATCATAGCTTATTTAGACCAATCTTTCCTCGTGATCCCACAATCTTCTCCAGAATGGATTTGATCTCTCTGTTAGA